>NW_026651973.1:0-22249 GCF_029873635.1 Malania oleifera | reverse complement strand
GCACCGCGCTGAACCCCTCTGGTCCCACTACTCTCCCGCTCAACCACTTCATCCCAAAACGAGGAGAACGGCATCTCTTACCGTACATAGAGCCTCAAATGGGCCATCCATGCTAGACTGATAACTGTTATTATACCAAATTTCTACTAATGGCATGAAACTGGTTCCAACTACCGAGACTCCGACCCCCAAAGTCTAGTACACACGCTCTGAGCATGTCCTCTAATATCTGTAATCGTCCGTCTCTCTTCTACCCGTCTGACTGAGGATGGAATGTCTTACTAACCGATAACTGAGACCCAAGAGCCTCCTGCAGACTCCTCCAAAATCATGATGTGAATCCTGTGTCTCGATCCGAGACAATAGATACAGGCACCCCATGAGAACGACTATCTCCTGAATGTAAATCTCCGCTAACAACGGCTTGAGGAAGTAGCTGATCTTGATGGGAATAAAGTGGGCGGTCTTCATCAATTGATCAACAATCACCCAGGATGGCATTATGACCATGTAACGTCATCGGTCAGTCCTGACACGAAGTCCATCGATATGGTGATCCCCACTTCCACTTCCGGTATTAATAACTGCTTGCAACTTCCTGCCAGTCTCTGGTGCTCAGCCTTTAAACCCACCTACCTTTATAACCTGCTGGCATGTCAAACACTGCGCTACATACTCGGCAATCTCTCTCTTCATACAACTCCACCAGTATAACTCTCGCAGATCTCTGTACATCTTTTTTTTCGTACTACCCCCCTAAAACCCCTACTACCAGGGATGAACTGTATACAAAATCTATGAGCCTCCTCTAGAATAGTCTTCCTGATCTCAGTATCGGCAGAAACACATAATTTGGAATGGAACCGCAGCGAAATCTCCGTTATGTGCGATACTGAACTCCTCCCCCTCCCCCTGCCCGGAGACTCTGTACTCTGTCTATCACCTTCACTAGCTTCTGCATCTTCCTTCTGGGCAGCTTTAATTTCTCTCTTACAGGGTAGCTATACCACTAGGCTGGCAATACATACTGGGAGATCACTGTCCACCAACTCTATGCCGAGTCTCTCCAGATCCATTATGATTGGATGCTAGATCCCCATAGCCGCCAACACTGGCTCCCCTGGATTTCCCTGCTCAATGCATCAGCTACCACGTTTGCTTTCCTAGGTGATAACTGATGGTACAATCAAAAATCCTTAATCAGCTCCAACCACCTTCTCTGGCCTCATATTCAGTTCTTTCTGCATAAAGAAATACTTCAAACTTTTATGGTCGGAGAAGATCTCACACTTGCTCACCGTACAGGTAATGCCTCAAATCTTCAGTGCGTGTACCACTGCAGCCAACTCAAGATCATGGGTAGGTAGTTCTTATCATATTCTTTCAATTGCCTAGATGCATACGCCACTACCCTGCCATGCTGCATTAATACACAGCCAGTCCCTTCAAGGACGCATCACCTGTAAATGGTAATACCCTTCAACCCCACATGGGATGATCAAACACTGGTGCTGTGACTAGTCTCTGCTTCAGCTCCTGAAAACTCTGCTCACAACTATCGTCCACTCAAATCTAACATTCTTCCCTCGTCAGTCATGTCAAGGGCCCTGACAAAGCTGAGAATCCCTCAACAAAACGACGGTAATAGCCTGCTAGCCCCAAGAAACTCTTGATCTCGCGGACATTTCTCGGTCTAGCCCAATTCACTACAGCCTCAATCTTGCTAGAATCCACAGAAATACCGTCTCCAAATACAACATGCCCCAAGAACACGACCTTCTCCAGCCAAATTCACATTTACTACTGAACTTGGCGTACAAACTTCTTTCCCGAAGTGTCTGCAAAACCTGCCTCAAGTGCGTCTCATGCTCCTCATAGTTCCTAGAATAGACCAGTACATCATCAATAAAAACAACAACAAACTGGTCTAAGTATTGGTGGAAGACTCTATTCATCAAGTCCATAAATACCGCAGGAGCATTCGTCAAACCAAACGGCATCACTAGAAGCTCGTAATGCCCATACCTAGTCCTGAAGGCCGTCTTTGAGACGTCTTCTGCTTTCACCTTCACCTGATGGTAGCCAGATCTGAGGTCAATCTTTGAATACACCCGTGTACCCTGGAGCTGGTCAAACAAATCATCGATACGGGGTAGAGGATACCTATTCTTGATTGTCACTTTATTTATCTCCCTATAGTCTATACACATCCTCATAGTTCCGTCTTTCTTTTTCACAAATAAAACTGGAGCTCCCCACGGAGATACACTGGGCCGTATGAAGCCCTTATCTAGCAGATCTTGCAACTGATTCTTCAGTTCTGCTAACTCCACTGGCGCCATTCGATAAGGTACTTTAGAAATTGTCGCTGTACCGGGAGGTAGATCAATAGAGAAATCCACCTCATGGTCGGGTGGCAAGCCTGGTAACTCGTCTGGAAAAACATCCACAAACTCCTTCACTACAAGCGTGCTAGCAAGTTTCGACTCATTCTCTGACATCTCTCTCACAACCGCCACAAACCCCTGACAACCACTCAGCAGTAGTCTCCGGGCCTGAATAGCTGAAACTAGCTGAGGCAGGGATTGTACATGCGACCCTACAAACTTGAATTCTGCTTCCCCCGAGGGTCTAAATATCACCTCTCGTGCACAACAATCTATGTTGGCAAAATTAGCTGCTAGCCAATCCATGCCAAATATAACGTCAAACCCATGCATGTCTAACACTATCAAATCAACAGACAATATTTTCCACTGAATCTCTACTAGGCAGCCGCGGAGTACCCTACCACACCTCACTACCAACCCAGTCGGTGTAGATACCAACAGTTCAACATCTAATGATTGTGTTTCAGCCTCACATAATTTAATACACCCCAAGGACACAAACGAGTGTGTAGCTCCTGAATCAAATAATGCAATAACTTTAAAAGAAAGCATAATGACCATACCTGTCACCACGTCACCTGACACCTCAGCCTCACCTGGCGTCAGAGTAAACACCCTGGCTAGAGCCGTATTCCTCTACGGGCCCCCCTACCCGGTGGTGCCTGATAACCTCCCCCGTATGGTCTAGGAGCTGGAACTGCATCTGGTGGAGTAGGGCAGTCTCGTACCATGTGCACTGATCTACCGCAGCGATAGCACACCGGAGCTGCATCTGGCGGGGTAGGACAATCTCGCACTATATGTCCCGATCTACCGCAGCGATAGCACACTACACCACCAGCTCGACACTCTCTCCAGTGCCTCCTACCACAAGTCTGACAAACTGGAGGACCCTGCCCTGTCTGCACCTGGCGTCCTCCCATCTCCTATCTCCGCCCTTTACCATGATTACCTCTTCTCCACTGACTCGGCCTGTGACCCTGCTGGTAGCTTGTAGACGCAGATCTCTTCCTCTGTCCCGGCTCATCCGCATCAAGACACTCACCAATCTCTGCCAAGGCTGCCCTATCGACCAACTCAGCGAAGTCCTGGATCCGCAGCATCACCACCTGCCTAAATATACTCCACCTCAAGCCTCTCTCAAACTGTCTCGCCTTCTTCACCTCATCAGGAACAATGTTTGGGGCGAATCGAGAGAGCTCAATAAAACGTGCTGCATACTGCTGGACAGATAGCTGTCCTTGCTTCAGACTCAGGAACTCTTCTACCTTAGCCTCCCTCACAATAGCTGGAAAATATCTTTCAAAGAATAGATCTTTAAACCGGTCCCATGTCATAGCTATTGGAGTCACCCTCTGCTGCTCTAATAGTCTCACCGCAGTCCACCACCTCTCAGCCTCTCCTATCAATTTATAGGTGGCAAAGAGGACCCTCTATTCCTCAGTACATTGCAGCATAGCCAAGATTTTATCAATCTCCTGCATCCAGTTCTCAGTGGCTACAGGATCAACTCCACCTGAGAACGCCGGAGGATTCATCTTTGTAAATTTCTCTATAGTGCACCCATGGCCTATAGATGAACCACTCTGCTCCCTTGAGCTCCTAGCAATCTCAGCCATAACCTGCTGAGCCACGCTACGTAATACTGCATCAGAGTCGGTCCTAGCTGCACTTGATGGTCCTGCTCCATCACTGCCACTCGCATGGGCACTATTTCCTTCTGGATCCATCCTGGAAAATAGCAGTTGCAATTCAGTAATCCTATCCTCATAATTTACCCACCTATCCTCACCACTCATCTCAACATTTCTAACTCATTGTTAATCCCCAGTCCTACATTCTAGGAACACAACTCGACAATACCTTACTATGGTTTTCCTGAAATCATCACCCTAGGAAAAACACAGAAACTACCACGGAAGTCCTGCCTCTAGACTGTAGAACAAAACCTCAAATCATTTCCTAAACTCTGGTATTGTTCCTGCTGCACTCTAAAGTCTACAGAACCTAGCAACCTAGGCTCTGATACCAACTGTAACGACCTACTCCTTTTTCATGTATATATATTTTTTAATAAATAAATTATCATCACATCTTACATTCCAGCTCAGCAGGTCACAATCCATATGGGCCCGTGGGCACCAGGGATATATCAAAGCATAAAGCAGAAGCCCTAGCAGTAGAAAATATACAAACATGTACATCTCAATACCATATACCACAATATACCAATGTTACTACAATCATTGTATTTTCATATATACATCCCAAAAATAAAACCTAAGGATATTTCCCACAAAATCTAACTGTCCCTACAAAACTTACCTTTCAAAAAGGGTAGATAGACCGTACTATATCAGCGGGGCTTTTCCCGCTCTCCTATCCGGGGCTCCTGAAAAGTTAATAAGATTTAGGGGTGAGACACCTCTCAGTAAGGGAAATAAACTAATACCAGTGTGTGGCAACATGAGTATTATGTGTTCTACGTATACCATACATAACATATTCAATACTATTTATCAAATCTGGGAAAACATACATATATATCAACACATAGCAGAATATACTGCACTTTCATAAACATATCTCATCTCATACACTAATAATAACATAAAATAATCCTGGTAGGTTAGCTGGCTGTTGTCATGTATTACCCCACATGACTGGGTTGTGTGGCCCGAAGGCGGGACCTGACAATGGTTGGCCGACCACTGCCAAGTCAAACAGTAGTCTGTAGGTCCGATGGGTCTACCCAGACTGGTCCGTACACCAAGGGGGATAACAGCACACTTCTTGAAAATAACCACATCGACCGTCCAATCTCACACCACTCCGTACAGCGGCGTTAACCCAAATATCATGATCACGAGGACCATGGACACATAGCAATGGTACCGTGCAAGTGCTAGCCTAGACCAAGCCAACTAGGTTCTGATTTCATATACATATACTAAAATCGTGATACATGGATAACTCATATCATTAATTATCAAATCATTCATATCATTTTTCACATATACATATATCATGAAAATCATCGGCCCGTACACCGATATTTCACATTTTATCATAGCTCGGCCCATACGCCGGCAAATCACATAACACAGCCCGTATGCTGGCAAATCACATAGCTCGGCCCGCATGCCGGCAAATCACGTAGCACAGCCTGTACGCTGGCAAATCTCATCCACATAGCACGGCCCGTACACCGGTAATCACACACATATATATATATAAATATCTCGGCCCGTACGCCGGTTTTCCATCATAGAAATCCATATCGTCCCCATTCCCAGAAAACAGTATTTCACAACATTTTTATACTCATGCCACACTAAACAAATTTTCTACGTATTCAACATATCATCATTTAAACAGTATTTTTCAAATATAAATCATATATATAAATATATTTATTTTTTTCCTGAAACCATATGTTACATATATATACATGCATTTTCTCAAAACAAAACTAGCTTAGTTTATCCCCTTACCTGATTCCTGAAAAGCCCCTAAGAAAATCTTCCCCGTACCCACAAGGTTCTCAACTCAATACCCTGAAAATGACAACTCGCAGAATTAAAGTTTAGTATTTTCGTACGTACAACATTTCCTATAACTACCAGTAAGTCAAATTCAACTTAAAAAGTCTTACCTCAACTTAGGGATGATTCCCAACGTTCCCAATCAACACCCTGGAACTAAAAATTTTCAGTATTAAAGTTCAATATTTTTATGTGTATATCACTTTCTTCAACTGTCAAAAATCCAAATATTGAATATAAAGCCTTACCTTGGATTTGGGATGAAATCCAACTTTGTTTCCCTAACGATCCGCTCGGTAGACTTGTAGAGAACTTCATCAGGAGCGTCGTGGTGGCTTCGGTTTGTCGATCCGGCATAAAACTAGCCTGGAATTGAAGAGAGAGAGAGAGTCGTAGGAGAGAGAGAGAGAGAGAGAGAGAGAGAGAGAGAGAGAGAGAGAGAGTGCACTTGCCGCACACCAAAATGAATCCAATTCAAATTGGATTTTTTTTTTGTTGACTTTTCAAAGCTTCTTGAAGAAGCTTGTATTATTATATATATATATATATATATATATATATATAATATCATAATTACTTTTATATATATATATATTTTGTCCTTATCATACTATACATTTTACTTGTTAATTTAATTAATTAATTTTATTTTATTATTTTATTATTATTATTTTTTAAAATTTTATTTTTCCTGGTTACTACAGTTTTAGTTTTTCGGGTTCAGGGTTTAGGGTTTAGGGTTTATGGTTTAGGGCTTAGGTTTTAAGGTTTAGGTTTAGGGTTTAGGGTTTAGTTTTTAGGGTTTAGGGTTTTGGATTTAGGGTTTAGGGTTTTTTGTGTTTAGGGTTTAGGGTTTAGCATTACAGGGTTTAGGTTTAGGGTTTCGGGTTTTGGGTTTAGGGTTTTAGGGTTGATGGTTTAGGGTTTAGTTTTTAGGGTTTCAGGTTTAGGGTTTAGGGTTTACTGTTTTGGATTTAGGGTTTAGGGTTTGAGGGTCAAGGGTTTAGGGTTCAGGGTTTGGCTTTTAGGGTATAGTTTTTAGGGTTTAGTGTTTAGTGTTTAGGGTTTAGGGTTTAGGATTTAAGGTTCAGGGTTTAGGGTTTAGGGCATAGGTTTTAGGGTTTAGGGTTTAGGGTTTTAGATTTAGGGGTTAGGGGTTAGGGTTTATGGTTTAGGGTTTCAGGATTTAGGGTTTAGGGTTTATTGTTTAGGAATAAGGATTTAGGGTTTTGGGTTTAGGGTTTAGGTTTTAAGGTTTTGGGTTTAGGGTGTTGGGTTTAGTGTTTAGGGTTTACGGTTTAGGGTTTAGGTTTTTTTCGGTTTAGGATTTAATGTTTAGTATTTAGGGTTTAGGGTTTAGGGTTTCTTTTTAGGTTTTGGGGTTTTATCGTGTTTTTTTTTGGGTTTAGGGTTTCGGATTTTGTTTTTCCCCCCTCCCGGTTTGGGTTTAGGGTTTAAGGGTTATTCGGGTTTACGGTTTTCTGGGTTATTTCGGGTTTTCGGTGTTTTGCGTTCGGATTTGGGGTTTCGGGTTTCGGTTTTTACGGGTTTCGGGTTTAGGGTTTGGGGCCCCTTTTTAGGGTTTACGGGTTTCGGATTTCCGGTTTTAGGGTTTTTTAGGGTTTCGGGTTTTTAGGTCTTTAAGTGGTTTCTTGTTTCGGGTTTCTGGTTTCGTTTTTCGGGTTTTGGGTTTAGGATTTTAGGTTTGGGTTTATTGGGTTTTTGGTTTAGTTTTTAGGGTTTTCGGTTAAGTGTTTCGGGTTTAGGTGTTTAGGGTTTAGTGTTTAGGATTTAAGGTTTAGGGTTTAGTGTTTAGGGTTTAGGATTTTTAGGGTTTAGGGTTTAGGATTTAGGGTTTAGGGTTTAGGGTTTTAGGGTTCACGGTTTAGGGTTTAGTGTTTAGTTTTTATGGCTTAGGGTTTAGGGTTTATGGGTTAGTGTTAAGGGGTTAGGGTTTGGGGTTTTTGGTTTTGGGTTTAGTGTTTAGGTTTTTGGATTTAGGGTTTAGGGTTTAGGGTTTAGCGTTACAGGATTTAGGGTTTAGGGTTTCGGGTTTTTGGTTTTGAGTTTTAGGGTTTAGGGTTTAGGGTTTGGTTTTAGGGTTTAGGATTTGTGGTTTAGGGTTTAGGGTTTAGGATTGAGGGTTTAGGATTTTAGGGTCTAGGGTTTAGTGTTCGCGGTTTGGGGTTTAGGGTATAGTTTTTAAGGTTTAGTGTTTAGTGTTTAGGGTTTTGGGTTTAGGATTTAAGGTTTAGGATTTAGGGTTTAGGATTTACAGTTTAGGATTTTTTGGGTTTTGGGTTTAGGGTTTTGCGTTATAAGGTTTCGAGTTTAGGGTTTCGGGTTTTGGGTATTGGGTTTAGGGTTTTTGGGTTTATGATTTAGGGTTCAGGGTTTTAGGGTTTAGGGTTTAGGGTTTATTGTTTAGTTTTTATGGTTTTGGGTTTAGGGTTTGGGGTTTAGGGTTTTCGGTTTAGGGTTTACTTTTTAAGATTTAGGGTTTAGGGTTTAAGGTTTAGGGGTTAGGATTTAGGGATTAGGGCTTAGGGTTTAGGGTTTAGGGGTTCGGGTTTACTGATTAGGGTTTTGGGTTTTTTGTTTAGGTTTTAGGGCTTAGGGTTTTTTGGGTTTAGGGTTTAGGGATTAGGGTTAGAGTTTAGGGTTTGGTGTTTTTTGTTTTGTTTTTGAGGTTTAGGGTTTAGGGTCAAGGGTTTAGGGTTTAGGGTTAGGGTTTTGGGTTTAGTTTTTAGGGTTTAGGGTTTAGGGTTTAGGGTCTAGGATTTAAGGTTTAGGATTTAGGGTTTAGGGTTAAGGGTTTAGGGTTATATGTTTAGGGTTTAAGGTTTATGGTTTAGGGTTTAGGGTTTATTGTTTAGGATTTAGGGTTTACGGTTTAGGGTTTAGGGTTTATGGTTTTCAGGTTTTAGGGTTTAGGGTTTAGGCTTTACGGTTTAGGATTGATGGTTTAGGGTTTAGTTTTTAGAGTTCAGGTTTTAGGGTTTTGGGGTTAGGGTTTAAGGGTTAGGGTTTGGGATTTTTTGTTTTTGGATTAGGGTTTAGTTTTTAGGGTTGAGGGTTTAGGGTTTAGGGTTTAGGGTTTAGAGATTAGGTTTTAAGGTTTAGGATTTAGGGTTTTCGGTTTTCGGTTTTGGGTTTTTAGGGTTTAGGGTTTAGGATTTAGGGTTTAGGGTTTTTTGGGTTTAGGGTTTAGGATTTAGTGTTATAGTGTTTCGGATTTTGGGTTTAGGGTTTAGAGGTTTAGATTTTAGTTTTTGGGGTTTAGGGATTTTGGGTTTATGGTTTAGGGTTTAGGGTTTAGTGTTTTAGGGTTTAGGGTTTTGGGTTTATGGTTTAGGGTTTAGGGTTTAGTGTTTGGGTTTTAGGGTTTTGGGTTTTGTTTTTAGGGTTTAGGGTTTTTAGGGTTTAGGGTTTAGGATTTAGGGTTTAGGGTTTAGGGTTTAAGTTTTAGGATTCACGGTTTAGGGTTTAGGGTTTAGTGTTTGGTTTTTATGGCTTAGGGTTTAGGGTTTAGGGGTTAGGGTTTAGGGTTTTTTGTTTAGGGTTTAGGTTTTAGTTTTTTCGGTTCAAGGTTTTAGGGTTTAGGGTTTAGGGTTTTTTGGATTTAGGATTTAAGGATTTGGGTTAGAGTTTAGGGTTTAGTGTTTTTGGTTTTGTTTTTGAGGTTTAGGGTTTAGGGTCTACGGTTTAGGGTTTAGGGTTTGGTTTTTGGGTTTAGGTTTTAGGGTTTGGGGTCTAGGGTTCAGGGTTTAGGGTTTAGGATTTAGGGTTTAGGGTTTAGGCTTTGGGGTTTAGGGTTTAGGGTTAAGGGTTTAGGGTTATGTGTTTAGGGTTTAGGGTTTATGGTTTAGGGTTTAGGGTTTTAGGGTTTAGTGTTTAGGATTTTGGGTTTACGGTTTAGCGTTTATGGTTTTCAAGGTTTAAGGTTTAGGGTTTTAGGGTTTAAGGTTTAGGCTTTATAGTTTAGGATTTAGGGTTTAGGGTTTAGTTTTTAGAGTTTACGTTTTAGGGTTTGGGGTTTAGGGGTTAGGGTTTGGGGTCTTTCGGTTTTTGGATTAGGGTTTAGTTTTTAAAGTTGAGGTTTTAGGGTTTAGGGTTTAGGGTTTAGGGATTAGGTTTTAAGGTTTAGGATTTAGGGTTTTGGGTTTTGTGTTTCGGGTTTTTAGGGTTTAGGGTTTAGGAATTAGGGTTTAGGTTTTTTTGGGTTTAGGGTTTAGGGTTTTGTGTCATAGTATTTAGGATTTTCGGTTTAGGGTTTAGGGGTTTAGGTTTTAATTTTTGGGGTTTTGCGTTTAGGGTTTATAGTTTAGTGTATAGGGTTTAGTGTTTAGGTTTTTGGGTTTAGGGTTTAGTTTTTGGGGTTTAGGGTTTAGGATTTAGGGTTTAGGGTTTTAGGGTTTAAGTTTTAGGGTTCAGGGTTTAGGGTTTAGGGTTTAGGGTTTGGTTTTTATGGCTTAGGGTTTAGGGTTTTGGGTTTAGGGTTTAGGGTTTTGTTTTTATGGCTTAGGGTTTAGGGTTTAGGAAATAAACCAATACTAGTGTGTGGCAATATGAGTATTATGTGTTCTACATATACCATACATAACATATTCAATGCTGTTTATCAAATCTGGGAAAACATACATATATATCAACACATAGTAGAATATACTGCACTTTCATAAACATATCTCATCTCATACACTAATAATAACAAAAACAATCCTGGTAGGTTAGCTAACTATTGTCATGTATTACCCCCACATGACTGGGTTGTGTGGCCCGAAGGCGGGACCTGACAATGGTTGGCCGACCACTGCCAAGTCAAACAGTAGTCTGTAGGTCCGATGGGTCTACCCAGACTAGTCCGTACACCAGGGGCGATAACAGCACACTTCTTGAAAATAACCACATCGACCATCCAATCTCACACCACTCCGTACAGCGGCGTTAACACAAATATCATGATCACGAGGACCATGGACACATAGCAACGGTACCGTGCAAGTGCTAGCCTAGACTAAGCCAACTAGGTTCTGATATCATATACATATACTAAAATCGTGATACATGGATAACTCATATCATTAATTATCAAATCATTCATATCATTTTTCACATATACATATATCATGAAAATCATCGGCCCGTACACCGGTGTTTCACATTTTATCATAGCTCGGCCCGTACGCCGGCAAATCACATAACACAGCCCGTATGTTGGCAAATCACATAGCTCGGCCCGTATGCCGGCAAATCACGTAGCACAGCCCATACGCTGGCAAATCTCATCCACATAGCATGGCCCGTACGCCGGCAAATCATATATATATATATATAAATATCTCGGCCCGTACGCCGGTTTTCCATCGTAGAAATCCATATTGTCCCCATTCCCAGAAAACAGTATTTCACAACATTTTTATACTCATGCCACACTAAACAAATTTTCTATGTATTCAACATATCATCATTTAAACAGTATTTTTCAAATATAAATCATATATATAAATATATTTATTTTTTTCCTGAAACCATATGTTACATATATATACATGCATTTTCTCAAAACAAAACTAGCTTAATTTATCCCTTTACCTGATTCCTGAAAAGCCCATAAGAAAATCTTCCCCGTACCCACAAGGTTCTTAACTCAATACCCTGAAAATGACAACTCGCATAATTAAAGTTTAGTATTTTCGTACGTACAACATTTTCTATAACTACCACTAAGTCAAATTCAACTTAAAAAGTCTTACCTCAACTTAGGGATGATTCCTAACGTTCCCAATCAACACCCTGGAACTGAAAATTTTCAATATTAAAGTTCAGTATTTTTATGTGTATATCACTTTCTTCAACTGTCAAAAATCTAAATATTGAATATAAAGCCTTACCTTGGATTTGGAATGAAATCCAACTTCGTTTCCCTAACGATCCGCTCTGGCAGACTTGTAGAGAACTTCATCAGGAGCGTCGTGGTGGCTTCGGTTTGTCAATCCGGCGTAAAACTAGCCCGGAATCGAAGAGAGAGAGAGAGTCGTAGGAGAGAGAGAGAGAGAGAGAGAGAGAGAGAGAGAGAGAGAGAGAGAGAGAGAGAGAGAACTATACGCACACAAAAATGAATCCAATTCAAATTGTATTTTTTTTTTTTTTCAAATCTTCTTGAAGAAGCTTGTATTATTATATATATATATATATATAATATCATAGTTACTTACATATATATATATATATATATTTTGTCCTTATCATACTATTCATTTTACTTGTTAATTTAATTAATTAATTTTATTTTATTATTTTATTATTATTTTTTTTTTTAATTTTATTTTTCCCGGTTACTACTTTCCTCCCCCCTTAAAAGAATTTCGTCCTCGAAATTTACTGTTTCCGTAACTCGCCATCCTTTAATCAGGAAAAAGGGTCTACTCATTTTATTACCTACCCTCACTTATGGCGGAGGAATACCGTGGTTACATTTCGAGTCTTGGAAGATTACATATACAAAAGAAAACCATTCTCCCAAAACTAAAGTACTACACTATTCAACCATTACATGTACCTACAACAGAAAACTACTTAACTATTTACATTTATTCACTCAGACTTCTTGAAATAAATGCGGATACCTCTGCTTCATTTGCTCCTCGGACTCCCAAGAAGCCTCTTCTACTGCATGATTCCTCCACAAGACTTTTACTTGAGGAATCGTCCTATTACGTAGCTCTTGCACTTTCCTATCCAGAATCTGTACTGGTACCTCCTCATATCCCAGTGAATCACTAAGCTCTAACTCATCATAATTGATGACATGATAAGGGTCTGGGACGTATTTCCTCAACATAGCAACATGAAATACGTTGTGAATCCTGGACAATACAGGTGGCAAAGCTAGCCTGTAGGCTACCGGTCCCACTTTATTTAGAATCTCAAATGGACCGATAAACCTAGGACTAAGTTTACCCTTCCTCCCAAATCGCATAACCCCTTTCATCGGAGCTATCTTCAAAAATACGTGATCACCTACGTCAAACTCTAAATTCCTGCGGCGATGGTCGGCATAACTCTTCTGTCGACTCTGAGCTGCACTGATCCTGTCCCTGATAAGACGAACTTTATCACACGCCTGCTGAACCAGCTCTGGTCCCACTACTCGCCGCTCAACCACTTCATCCCAAAACAAAGGAGAACGGCATCTCTTACCGTACAGAGCCTCAAATGGTGCCATGCCAATGCTAGACTGATAACTGTTATTATACGCAAATTCTACTAATGGCATGAACTGGGTCCAACTACCCCCAAAGTCTAGTACACACGCTCTGAGCATGTCCTCTAATATCTGTATCGTCCTCTCAGTCTACCCGTCTGACTGAGGATGGAATGTCGTACTAAACGATAACTGAGACCCCAGAGCCTCCTGCAGACTCCTCCAAAATCGTGATGTGAATCGTGGGTCTCGATCCGACACAATAGATACAGGCACCCCATGAGAACGTACTATCTCCTGAATGTAAATCTCCGCTAAACGGCTGAGGAAGTAGCTGATCTTGATGGGAATAAAGTGGGCGGTCTTCATCAATTGATCAACAATCACCCAGATGGCATTATGACCATGTAACGTCATCGGCAGTCCTGACACGAAGTCCATCGATATGTGATCCCACTTCCACTCCGGGATGAATAACTGCTGCAACTGTCCTGCCGGTCTCTGGTGCTCAGCCTTTACCTGCTGGCACGTCAAACACTGCGCTACATACTCGGCAATCTCTCTCTTCATACAACTCCACCAGTATAACTCTCGCAGATCTCTGTACATCTTCGTACTACCGGGATGAACTGTATACAAAGATCTGTGAGCCTCCTCTAGAATAGTCTTCCTGATCTCAGTATCGGCAGAAACACATAATTTGGAATGGAACCGCAAAGCTCCGTCATCTGCGATACTGAACTCCTCCCCCTGCCCACTCTGTACTCTGTCTATCACCTTCACTAGCTCTGCATCTTCCTTCTGGGCAGCTTTAATTCTCTCTTACAGGGTAGGCTATACCACTAGGCTGGCAATACATACTGGGAGATCACTGTCCACCAACTCTATGCCGAGTCTCTCCAGATCCATTATGATTGGATGCTAGATCCCCATAGCCGCCAACACTGGCTCCCTGGATTTCCTGCTCAATGCATCAGCTACCACGTTTGCTTTCCCTAGGTGATAACTGATGGTACAATCAAAATCCTTAATCAGCTCCAACCACCTTCTCTGCCTCATATTCAGTTCTTTCTGCATAAAGAAATACTTCAAACTTTTATGGTCGGAGAAGATCTCACACTGCTCACCGTACAGGTAATGCCTCCAAATCTTCAGTGCGTGTACCACTGCAGCCAACTCAAGATCATGGGTAGGGTAGTTCTTATCATATTCTTTCAATTGCCTAGATGCATACGCCACTACCCTGCCATGCTGCATTAATACACAGCCAAGTCCCTTCAAGGACGCATCACTGTAAATGGTATACCCTTCACCCCCACATGGGATGATCAACACTGGTGCTGTGACTAGTCTCTGCTTCAGCTCCTGAAAACTCTGCTCACAACTATCGTCCCACTCAAATCTAACATTCTTCCTCGTCAGTCATGTCAAGGGCCCTGACAAAGCTGAGAATCCCTCAACAAAACGACGGTAATAGCCTGCTAGCCCCAAGAAACTCCTGATCTCGTGGACATTTCTCGGTCTAGCCCAATTCACTACAGCCTCAATCTTGCTAGGATCCACAGAAATACCGTCTCCAGATACAACATGCCCCAAGAACACGACCTTCTCCGGCCAAAATTCACATTTACTGAACTTGGCGTACAACTTCTTTTCCCGAAGTGTCTGCAAAACCTGCCTCAAGTGCGTCTCATGCTCCTCATAGTTCCTAGAATAGACCAGTACATCATCAATAAAAACAACAACAAACTGGTCTAAGTATTGGTGGAAGACTCTATTCATCAAGTCCATAAATACCGCAGGAGCATTCGTCAAACCAAACAGCATCACTAGAAACTCGTAATGCCCATACCTAGTCCTGAAGGCCGTCTTTGAGACGCCTTCTGCTTTCACCTTCACCTGATGGTAGCCAGATCTGAGGTTAATCTTTGAATACACCCGTGTACCCTGGAGCTGGTCAAATAAATCATCGATACGGGGTAGAGGATACCTATTCTTGATTGTCACTTTATTTATCTCCCTATAGTCTATACACATCCTCATAGTCTCGTCTTTCTTTTTCACAAATAAAACTAGAGCTCCCCACGGAGATACACTGGGCCGTATAAAGCCCTTATCTAGTAGATCTTGCAACTGATTCTTCAGTTCTGCTAACTCCACTGGCGCCATTCGATAAGGTACTTTAGAAATTGGCGCTGTACCGGGAGGTAGATCAATAGAGAAATCCACCTCACGGTCGGGTGGCAAGCCTGGTAACTCATCTGGAAAAACATCCACAAACTCCTTCACTACAAGTGTGCTAGCAAGTTTCGACTCATTCTCTGACATCTCTTTCACAACCGCCACAAACCCTTGACAACCACTAAGCAGTAGTCTCCTGGCCTGAATAGCTGAAACTAGCTGAGGCAGGGATTGTACATGCGACCCTACAAACTTGAATTCTGCTTCCCCCGAGGGTCTAAATATCACCTCTCGTGCACGACAATCTATGCTGGCAAAATTAGCTGCTAGCCAATCCATGCCAAATATAACGTCAAACCTATGCATGACTAACACTATCAAATCAACAGACAATATTTTCCACTGAATCTCTACTAGGCAGTTGCGGAGTACCCTACCACACCTCACTACCAACCCAGTCGGTGTAGATACCAATAGTTCAACATCTAATGATTGTGTTTTAGCCTCACATAATTTAATACACCCCAAGGACACAAACGAGTGTGTAGCTCCTGAATCAAATAATGCAATAACTTTAAAAGAAAGCATAATGACCATACATGTCACCACGTCACCTGACACCTCAGCCTCACCCGGCGTCAGAGTAAACACCCTGGCTAGAGCCGTATTCCTCTACGGGCCCCCCCCGTGGTGCCTGATAACCTCCCCGGTATGGTCTAGGAGCTGGAACTGCATTTGGTGGAGTAGGGCAGTCTCGTACCATGTGCACCGATCTACCGCAGCGATAACACACCGAAGCTGCATCTGGCGGGGTAGGACAATCTCGCACTATATGTCCCGATCTACCGCAGCGATAGCACACTACACCACCAGCTCGACACTCTCCCCAGTGCCTCCTACCACAAGTCTGACAAACTGGAGGACCCTGCCCTATCTGCACCTGGCGTCCTCCCATCTCCTGTCTCCGCCCTCTACCATGATTACCTCTCCTCCACTGACTCGGCCAGTGACCTTGCTGGTAGCTTGTAGACGCAGATCTCTTCCTCTGTCTCGGCTCATCCGCATCAAGACACTCACCAATCTCTGCCAAGGCCGCCTTGTCGACCAACTCAGCGAAGTCCTGGATCCACAGCACCACCACCTGCCTAAATATACTCCGCCTCAAGCCTCTCTCAAACTGCCTCGCCTTCTTCACCTCATCAGGAACAATGTTTGGGGCGAATCGAGAGAGCTCGATAAAACGTGCTGCATACTGCTGGATAGATAGCTGTCCTTGCTTCAGACTTAGGAACTCTTCTACCTTAGCCTCCCTCACAGCAGCTGGAAAATATCTTTCAAAGAATAGATCTTTAAACCGGTCCCATGTCATAGCTATTGGAGTCACCCTCTGCTGCTCTAATAGTCTCACCGCAGTCCACCACCTCTCAACCTCTCCTTTCAATTTATAGGTGGCAAAGAGGACCCTCTGTTCCTCAGTACATTGCAGCATAGCCAAGATTTTCTCAATCTCCTGCATCCAGTTCTCAGTGGCTACAGGATCAACTCCACCTGAGAACGCCGGAGGATTCATCTTTGTAAATTTCTCTATAGTGCACCCATGGCCTATAGATGAACCACTCTGCTCCCTCGAGCTCCTAGCAATCTCAGCCATAACCTGTTGAGTCACGCTACGTAATACTGCATCAGAGTCGGTCCTAGCTGCACCTGATGGTCCTACTCCATCACTGCCACTCGCATGGGCACTATTTCCTTCTGGATCCATGTTGGAAAATAGCAGTTGCAATTCAGTAATCCTATCCTCATAATTTACCCACCTATCCTCACCACTCATCTCAACATTTCTAACTCATCGTTAATCCCCAGTCCTATATTCTAGGAACACAACCCGACAATAGCTTACTATGGTTTTCCTGAAATCGTCACCCCAGGAAAAACACAGAAACTACCACGGAAGTCCTGCCTCTAGACTGTAGAACAAAACCTCAAATCATTTCCTAAACTCTGGTATTGTTCCTGCTGCACTCTAAAGTCTACAGAACCTAGCAACCTAGGCTTTGATACCAACTGTAACGACCTGCTCCTTTTTCACATATATATATTTTTTAATAAATAAATTATCATCACATCTTACATTCCAGCTCAGCAGGTCACAATCCATATAGGCCGTGGGCACCAAGGATATATCAAAGCATAAAGCAGAAGCCCTAGCAGCAGAAAATATACAAACATGTACATCTCAATACCATATACCACAATATACCAGTGTTACTACAATCACTGTATTTTCATATATACATCCCAAAAATAAAACCTAGAGACATTTCCCACAATATCTAACTGTCCCTACAAAACTTACCTTTCAAAAAGGGTAAATAGACCGTACTATATCAGCGGGGCTTTTCCTGCTCTCCTATCCGGCGCTCCTGAAAAGTTAATAAGATTTAGGAGTGAGACACCTCTCAGTAAGGGAAATAAACTAATACCAGTGTGTGGCAACATGAGTATTATGTGTTCTACATATACCATACATAACATATTCAATACTGTTTATCAAATCTGGGAAAACATACATATATATCAACACATAGCAGAATATACTGCACTTTCATAAACATATCTCATCTCATACACTAATAATAACATAAAACAATCCTGGTAGGTTAGCTGGCTGTTGTCATGTATTACCCCCACATGACTGGGTTGTGTGGCCCGAAGGCGGGACCTGACAATGGTTGGCCGACTACTACCAAGTCAAACAGTAGTCTGTAGGTCCGATGGGTCTACCCAGACTGGTCCGTACACCAAGGGGGATAACAGCACACTTCTTGAAAATAACCACATCAACCGTCCAATCTCACACCACTCCGTACAGCGGCGTTAACACAGATATCATGATCACGAGGACCATGGACACATAACAATGGTACCGTGCAAGTGCTAGCCTAGACCAAGCCAACCAGGTTCTGATATCATATACATATACTAAAATCGTGATACATGGATAACTCATATCATTAATTATCAAATCATTCATATCATTTTTCACATATACATATATCATGAAAATCATCGGCCCGTACGCCGGTATTTCACATTTTATCATAGCTCGGCCCCTACGCCAGCAAATCACGTAGCACAGCCCATACGCTGGCAAATCACATAGCTCGGCCTGTACGCTGGCAAATCACGTAGCACAGCCTGTACGCTGGCAAATCTCATCCACATAGCACGGCCCGTACGCCGGCAAATCAAATATATATATATAAATATCTCAGCCCGTATGCCGATTTTCCATCATAGAAATCCATATCGTCCCCATTCCCAGAAAACAGTATTTCACAACATTTTTATACTCATGCCACACTAAACAAATTTTCTACGTATTCAACATATCATCATTTAAACAGTATTTTTCAAATATAAATCATATATATAAATATATTTATTTTTTTCCTGAAACCATATGCTACATATATATACATGCATTTTCTCAAAACAAAATAGCTTAGTTTATCCCCTTACCTGATTCCTGAAAAGCCCCTAAGAAAATCTTCCCCGTACCCACAAGGTTCTCAACTCAATACCCTGAAAATGACAACTCGCAGAATTAAAGTTTAGTATTTTCGTACCTACAATATTTTCTATAACTACCACTAACTCAAATTCAACTTAAAAAGTCTTACCTCAACTTAGGGATGATTCCCAACGTTCCCAATCAACACCCTTGAACTGAAAATTTTCAGTATTAAAGTTCAGTATTTTTATGTGTATATCACTTTCTTCAACTGTCAAAAATCCAAATATTGAATATAAAGCCTTACCTTGGATTTGGGATGAAATCCAACTTTGTTTCCCTAACGATCCGCTCCGGTAGACTTGTAGAGAACTTCGCCAGGAGCGTCGTGGTGGCTTCGGTTTGTCGATCCGGCGTAAAACTAGCCTGGAATCGAAGAGAGAGAGAGAGTCGTAGGAGAGAGGGAGGGAGAGAGAGAGAGAGAGAGAGAGAGAGAGTGCACTTGCCGCACACCAAAATGAATCCAATTCAAATTGGATTTTTTTTTTTTTTTTTACTTTTCAAAGCTTCTTGAAGAAGCTTGTATTATTATATATATATATATATATATATATATATAATATCATAGTTAATTATATATATATATATATTTTGTCCTTATCATACTATTCATTTTACTTGTTAATTTAATTGATTAATTTTATTTTATTGTTTTATTATTATTATTTTTTAAAATTTTATTTTTCCCGGTTACTACAGTTTTAGTTTTTTGGGTTCAAGGTTTAGGGTTTTGGGTCTATGGTTTAGGGCTTAGGTTTTAAGTTTTAGGTTTAGGGTTTAGGGTTTAGTTTTTCGGGTTTTTAGAGTTTAGGGTTTTGGATTTAGGGTTTAGGGTTTTTTGTGTTTAGGTTTTAGGGTTTAGCGTTACAGGGTTTAGGTTTAGGGTTTCGGGTTTAGGGTTTCGGGTTTTGGGTTTTGGGTTTTAGGGTTTATGGTTTATGGTTTAGTTTTTAAGGTTTCAGATTTAGGGTTTAGGGTTTAGCGTTTTGGATTTTGGGTTTAGGGTTTGAGGGCCTAGGGTTTAGGGTTCAGGGTTTGGCTTTTAGGGTATAGTTTTTAGGGTTTAGTGTTTAGTGTTTAGGGTTTAGGGTTTAGGATTTAAGGTTCAGGGTTTAGGGTTTAGGGCATAGGTTTTAGGGTTTAGGGTTTAGGGTTTAGGGTTTTAGATTTAGGGGTTAGGGCTTAGGGTTTGTGGTTTAGGGTTTCAGGATTTAGGGTTTCGAATTTAGGGTTTAGGGTTTATTGTTTAGGAATAAGGATTTAGGGTTTTGGGTTTAGGGTTTAGGTTTTAAGGTTTTGGGTTTAGGGTTTGGGGTTTAGTGTTTAGGGTTTACGGTTTAGGGTTTAGGTTTTTTTCGGTTTAGGATTTAATGTTTAGTTTTTAGGGTTTAGGGTTTAGGGTTTAGTTTTTAGGGTTTTGGGTTTAGTGTTTAGGGTTTTGGGTTTAGGGTTTAGGATTTTGTTTTTACGGTTTTGGGTTTAGGGTTTAGGGTTTAGGATTTAAGGTTTAGGGGTTAGGTTTTAGGGTTTAGGGTTTTGAGTTTAGGATTGGGGGTTTAGGGTTTAGGGTTTTAAGGGTTTAGGGTTTGGGGCAAAATTTTTAGGGTTTAGGGTTTAGGATTTAGGGTTTAGGGTTTTAGGGTTTAGGGTTTAGGATTAAGGGTTTAGGGTTTAGGGTTTATGGTTTAGTTTTTAGGGTTTAGGGTTTAGGATTTTAGGTTTTGGGTTTACGGGTTTTTGGTTTAGTTTTTAGGGTTTTCGGTTAAGTGTTTAGGGTTTAGGTGTTTAGGGTTTAGTGTTTAGGATTTAGGGTTTAGGGTTTAGTGTTTAGGGTTTAGGATTTTTAGGGTTTAGGGTTTAGGATTTAGGGTTTAGGGTTTTAGGGTTTAAGATTTAGGGTTCACGGTTTAGGGTTTAGTGTTTAGTTTTTATGGCTTAGGGTTTAGGGTTTATGGGTTTGTGTTAAGGGGTAAGGGTTTGGGGTTTTTGGTTTTGGGTTTAGTGTTTAGGTTTTTGGATTTAGGGTTTAGGATTTAGGGTTTAGTGTTACAAGATTTAGGGTTTAGGGTTTCGGGTTTTTGGTTTTGAGTTTTAGGGTTTAGGGTTTAGGGTTTAGGATTGAGGGTTTAGGATTTTAGGGTCTAGGGTTTAGTGTTCGCGGTTTGGGGTTTAGGGTATAGTTTTTAAGGTTTAGTGTTTAGTGTTTAGGGTTTGGGTTTAGGATTTAAGGTTTAGGATTTAGGGTTTAGGATTTACAGTTTAGGATTTTTGGGTTTTGGGTTTAGGGTTTTGCGTTATAAAGTTTCGTGTTTAGGGTTTCGGGTTTCGGTATTGGGTTTAGGGTTTTTGGGTTTATGATTTAGGGTTCAGGGTTTTAGGGTTTAGGGTTTAGGGTTTAGTGTTTAGTTTTTATGGTTTTGGGTTTAGGGTTTAGGGTTTGGGGTTTAGGGTTTAGGGTTTAGGGTTTACTTTTTAAGATTTAGGGTTTAGGGTTTAAGGTTTAGGGATTAGGATTTAGGGATTAGGGCTTAGGGTTTAGGGTTTAGGGGTTCGGGTTTACTGATTAGGGTTTTGGGATTTTTGTTTAGGGTTTAGGTTTTAGGGTTTAAGACTTAGGGTTTTTTGGGTTTAGGGTTTAGGGATTAGTGTTAGAGTTTAGGGTTTGGTGTTTTTTGTCTTGTTTTTGAGGTTTAGGGTTTAGGGTCAAGGGTTTAGGGTTTAGGGTTTAGGGTTAGGGTTTTGGGTTTAGTTTTTAGGGTTTGCGATCTAAGGTTTAGGGTTTAGGGTTTAGGGTCTAGGATTTAAGGTTTAGGATTTAGGGTTTAGGGTTAAGGGTTTAGGGTTATATGTTTAGGGTTTAAGGTTTATGGTTTAGGGTTTAGGGTTTTACGGTTTAGTGTTTAGGATTTAAGGTTTACGGTTTAGGGTTTAGGGTTTATGGTTTTCAGGTTTTAGGGTTTAGGGTTTAGGCTTTATGGTTTAGGGTTTAGTTTTTAGAGTTTAGGTTTTAGGGTTTGGGGTTTTGGGGTTAGGGTTTAAGGGTTAGGGTTTGGGGTTTTTTGTTTTTGGATTAGGGTTTAGTTTTTAGGGTTGAGGGTTTAGGGTTTAGGGTTTACGGTTTAGAGATTAGGTTTTAAAAGGGAGGTTGAGCGACTTAGCGGTGTTCGGTGTGTGGAGGTTTTTGGGGGTTTTTTGGGGTTAGGAGTGTAGGATGTAGGCGTTGGAGGGTGGTTTGGGGTTAGGGGGTTAGGATTGGTGGGTGATAGTGTGCGGAGGTGGGGTGTTAGGGTTTAGAGGTGTGGAGTGTGAGGTTTGGGGTTGAGGGCTTTTGGGTTTATGGTTTAGGGTTTAG
>NW_026651972.1:0-22274 GCF_029873635.1 Malania oleifera | reverse complement strand
CTAAGACCCACTAAACCCTAAACCCTAAACCCTAAAACCTATGCCCTGAACCCTAAACCCTAAACCCTAAACCCTAAACCCAAAACCCTAAATTCGAAACCCTAAACCCTAAAACCCTAAACCCTAAACCCTAACCACTAAGTCCAAAACGCTAAACCCTTAACCCCTAAACCCTAAACCCTAAACCTTAAAACCTTTGCCCTAAACCATAAACCCTAAACCCTAAACCCTAAATACTAAACCATAAAACCGAAACCCCAAACCTTAAACCCTAAAAACTAAACCCAAAACCATAAACCCTAAACCCTAAACCCTAAACCCTAAAACCCTAAACTCTAATTCCTAAACCCAAAACCCCAAACCCTAAACCCTAAACCCAAAAAACTAAACCCTAAACCCTAAACCCCAAACCCTAAACCCTAAACCCAAAAAACTAAACCCTAAACCCCAAACCCTAAACCCTAAAACA
The DNA here is from genome assembly GCF_029873635.1 of Malania oleifera. Classification (NCBI taxonomy): domain Eukaryota; kingdom Viridiplantae; phylum Streptophyta; class Magnoliopsida; order Santalales; family Ximeniaceae; genus Malania; species Malania oleifera. The sequence goes on along the minus strand of NW_026651972.1, from coordinate 21,805 downwards.
CTAAACCCTAAACCCTTAACCCTAAACCCTAAAACCCTAAACCTTAAACCCTATAACGCTAAACCCTAAACCCTAAACCCAAAAAACCCCAAACCCAAAATCCAAAACCCTAAACCCTAAAAACCTTAAACCCTAAATCCTAAACCCTAAATCCAAAGCCTTAAACCCTAAACCCTAAATCCCAAACCCAAAACCCTAGACCCCTAAACCCTAAACCCTAAACCCTAAAACCTATGCCCTGAACCCTAAACCCTAAACCCTAAAAACTAAACCCAAAACCCAAAACCCTAAACCCTAAAACCCTAAACCCTAAACCCTAACCTCTAAGTCCTAAACCCTAAACACTTAACCCGTAAACCCTAAAACCTTTGCCCTAAACCGTAAACCGTAAACCCTAAATACTAAACCATTAAACCGAAGCCCTAAACCTTAAACCCTAAAAACTAAACCTAAAACCATAAACGCTAACCCCTAAATCGTAAATCCTAAAACCCTAAACCCAAATTTCTAAACCCAAAACCCCAAAGCCTAAACCCTAAACCCTAAACCCTAAACCTTAAACCCTAAAACCCTAAACACTAAACCCTAAACCCTAAAAACCTAGAGCTTAAACCCTATAATGCTAAACCCTAAACCCAAAAAACCACAAACCCAAAATCCAAAACCCTAAACCCTAAAACCATTAAACCCTAAATCCTAAACCCAAAATCTTAAACCCTAAACCTTAAGCCCCTAAACCCTAAACCCGAATCCCGAAACCCTAAACCCTAAAACCTGTGCCCTAAACCCAAAACCCTAAACACTAAACACTAAACCAAAACACCTAAACCCTGAACTCTAAAACCCTAAACCCTAACTCCTAAACCCTAAACCCTAAACCCTAAACCCTAAACCCTAAACACTAAACCTTAAAACCTAAACCTAAAACCCTAAACCAAAACCCTAAACCCACACACTAAAACCTAAAGCCTAAACCCTGAGCACTAAATCCTAAATCCGAAACCCTAACCCTAAAACCCTAAAACCTAAACCCTAAACCCTAAATCCTGAACTGTAGACCCTAAATCCCTAAACCCTAAACCCTAAACGTTGAACCCTAAACCCTAAACCCTAAGCCTTATGCCCTAAAACCTATGCCCTAACACACCCAAAACCCTAAACCATAAACCCAAAACCCTAAACCCTAAACCGAACCCTAAAAAACGAAACCCGAACCCGAAAACCCGAAACCATAACCCGACACCCTAAACCCCAAACCCTAAGCCAAAAAACCCTAAACCCAAAACCCTAAACCCTAAACCCGAATAATCATAAACCCTAAACCCTAAACCTAAAAAACCCTAAGGCCTAAACTCGAAACCCAAAAAACCCTAAACCCTAAAACCTATACACTAAACGTTAAACCCTAAACCCCAAACCATAAACCGTAAACCTTCAAACCGATGCCCTAAACCCTAAACCCTAAACCCTAAACCCTAAAAACTAAACCCTAAACCCTAAAACTCCAAACCCTAAACCCCAAACCCAAAAAATCCTAAACCCTAAGCCCTAAACTTGAAATCCTAAACCCTAAACCCTAAACCCAAAACCTTGAACCGTAAACCCTAAATCGTACACCCTAAACCCCAAGCGCTAAACCCTAAACCCTAAAAACTAAACCCTAAACCCTAAACCCCAAACCATAACCCTAAACCCTAAACCCTAAACACTAAACCCGAAACACTAAACCCAAAAAACCCTAAACCCTAAACCCTAAACCTTAAAACCTAAACCCTAAACCCTAAACCCTTAATACTAAATCCTTAACCCTAAATCCGAAACCCTAAACCCTAAAACCCTAAACCCTAAGATCTAAATCTTAAATCTTTAACCCCTAAACCCGAAACCCTAAACCCTAAAACCTGTGCCCTAAACGGTAAATTCTAAACCCTAAACCCTAAACCCAAAAAACCCAAAACCCAAAACCCAAAACCCTAGACCCCTAAACCCTAAACCGTAAACCCTAAAACCTATGCCCTAAACCATAAACCCTAAACCCTAAACCCTAAACCCTATGCTCGAAACCTGTTAGAATTGGTGTATTCCCAAGAGGGGGGTGAATTGGAAATTTTAAACTTTTTCTCCTAGGTGAATATATCCAATGGCGATATATGCACGACCTAGGGTCTATCTATGCAATTTCCAAATGCGTAGATAAAAGTGATGTAGAAATTAAATCAAACGCATCATTTACACCATAACATACATGTGCAGTAAATATAAAGCACAGAAATTTAAACAAGGCACACGATATGTTATCGAGACTCGGCCAACTGTGCCTACGTCCCCACCTCTAGCTCGCAAGCCAGAGGATTCCACTAATAGCTCACTTAAGGGTGGAGTAGTACCGTTTACAACTAGGTCAAATTAACACAGGGCTGACCTTAACCTTAACCAGGTCAATTAGCGGGGCTTACCTCAACCTACACGCCTTAACAGGACGACGTACCTAGCTTTCCTAACCGGGTCTAAGACAAACCGGGACTATTCCAGGGCTAGTCTCCCTCTTCAGGCCCATGCCTGGAAATACAATAGTATTTGAAATACAATGAAATGGTACAATGAAAATGCTTTCAAGTAAAGCAGATATGTACCCAGTTATGTGCAATCACATACACCACAAATGATATAATAAGTAAGCTCAATGTGGTCTTAAGATGTCTACTCTCAAATAGATTTACTATCGATGTAATTCGTGCGTGAGAATGCAAACCTATATGATCTTTGTATCACTAGATATTCAATCTAAATGCTCAAGCAAAGATATTAGCCACACTTCATATATTTCAATCAACAAGTTTTCTCAATACATATATGTATATGAAGCTCTAGCAATGTATAAGTTTGGTTTGCAAAAAGAGTTTAATCTTTGTATTCAACTATAGATATAAATCAATGAATATTGCAACAAATATTTTTCTCACAAAAACAAATATCTCTTTAAAGATTTATCAAGACAAAGCACACTTGATATTTGAAAGTATTTTGAAATGGTTTTTGCAATCCACACCAAATACAAACTTCACAAGGTATTGCAATGAATGTGCAATACTTGGAAGTTTAATTTAAGTCTTCTTAGGAGAGACTTATTAATAAATTCCCCTAAGAATACTTGGGTTAGCTCTCAATTAAAATCGTCAAAAACAATTACCACACATGGGAGAGCAACCCTAGAAAGCAACAACACTTAAATCACACTTACAAAAAATGTTTGAGTGGAAGATCTGGTAAGAATAAGTGTTGGAGGATGAGTATTATTAACTTTGGGATTTTTAGAGAATTTCTCCTAATCAAAGATTGTTAATCCATACTAATTTTCTCAAATGATCTCATATATATAGGCATAGGAGAAAATATGACCGTTGCGAACCTATTGGGTATTATTCGCAAAGTTTAATGATGTTTAAATCATTTTAACCCTGTTTAAAAAATATTAACTGCGGTAAAAAGTCAGGGCAACCCGAGAGGTCCGGTCGACCAGAACAAGTTCGGTCGACCAACTCTCACATGCTTCGGTCGACCAGGGAAATATTGAACTAAGTGGTTGGTCGACCAGGAGAGGGCGACTTCTCAATTTTCTGAGGTTCGGCCGACCAGACCATTTTGAACTGGCTGGTTCGGTTGACCAGACCGCTGGGAATTCTCCTGAGGACCCTCCGATTGACCAGGTAGTTGGAGAACAAAAGTTCTCGGTCAACTAGATGGTCAAACTTTTGACCCATGGAGGTTTCGGTCAACCAGGGCTTTTTGAACTACCTAGTTCGGTCGACCAGATGGTCAAAATTTTGACCTAGGGAGGTTTCGGTCGACCATGGCTTTTTGAACTACCTGGTTCGGTCGACCAGATGGTCAAACTTTTGACCTATAGAGGTTTCGGTCGACCAGACCAAAATGAACTGACAGTGCTGGTCGACCGAAAGTGCACCAAGTGTGCATTTCGGTCCTGTCTTGAAGCATACAAGCCCTATTCAAGTGTCTAACAAGTATGTGTGAAAATGCGTGTATCCTATGGTCACTTAGGGTCCAATTTGAAGACACCAAGAAAGTGCACCAAGTGTGCACCAATATATTACAACAAATAAATTATATCAAGGCTCTTCAGGGTCTTCGTTTACCTTCGGGTCTCCGAATGCCATCATAGGATACTACCAAGGTAAACCTGCACATCAACTCGACAGTAATTAAGTACCAGAGTATTTGTCATAATCAAAACAGGGTATAACCCATAGGGTCAACAAAACCCTAAACCCAAAAAACCTTAAACCCTAAACCCTAAATCCCAAACACAAAACCCTAGACCCCTAAACCCTAAACCCTAAACCCTAAAACCTATGCCCTGAACCCTAAACCCTAAACCCTAAACCCTAAACCCTAAACCCAAAAAATAAACCCTAAAACATTAAACCCTAAATCGAAAACCCTAAAACCCAAAAACCGAAGCAATCCCGAAACCCTAAACCCAAAAAACCCTAAACTTTAAACCCCTAAACCCCAAACCCTAAACCCTAAATACTAAACCACAAAACCGAAGCATTAAACCTTAAACCCTAAAAAACTAAACCCAAAACCATAAACTCTAAACCCTAAATCATAAACCTGCAAACCCAAATTCCTAAACACTAAACCCCAAACCCTAAAAACTAAACCCTAAACCCTAAACCCTAAACCCTAAACCCTAAACCTTAAACCCTATAACGCTAAACCCTAAACCCTAAACCCAAAAAACTCCAAGCCCAAAATCCAAAACCCTAAACCCTAAAAACCTTAAACCCTAAATCCAAAACCCAAAATCCTAAACCCTAAACCCTAAGCCCTTAAACCCTAAACCCGAATCCTGAAACCCAAAACCCTAAAACCTGTGCCCTAAACCCTAAACCCTAAACGCTAAACCTTAAACCCTAAAAACTATACCTAAACCCTAAACCCAAAACCCTGACCCTAAACCTTAAACCCTAAACCCTAAACCCCAAACCCTAAAAACTAAACCTTAAAACCTAAACCTGACACCCTAAACCCTAAACCCTAAAACCTAAAGCCTAAACCCTAAGGGCTAAACCCTAAATCCGACACCCTAAACCCTAAAACCCAAAACCCTAAATCCTAAATCGTAGACCCTAAACCCCTAAACCCTAAACCCTAAACGTTGAACCCTAAACCCTAAACCCTAAGCCCTATGCCCTAAAACCTATGCCCTAAACACTAAACCCTAAACCCTAAACCCTAAACCTAAAACCCAAAACCCTAAAAACTAATCCCTAAACCCTAAACGCTAACCCCTAAAACCCTAACCCCAAAAACCCTAAACCTTAAACCCTAAACCCGAATAAGCCTAAACCCTAAACCCTAAACCCCAAAAACCCAAAACCCTAATCCCAAAAAACCTTAAACCATAAATCTCTAAAACCAAAACACTAAACCCTAAACCCTAAACCCCAAACCCTAAACCCTAAACCTTCAAACTGATGCCCAAAATTCTAAACCCTAAACCCTAAATCCTAAACCCTAAACCCTAAACCCTAAACCCTAAACCATAAAATCTAAACCCTAAACCCTAAGCCCTAAACCCTAAAACCCTAAACCCCAAACCCTAAGCCCAAAAACCCTAAACTCGAATAACCCTCAACCCAAAAAACCCTAAACACTAAACCCTAAACCAAAAAAACTGTAAACCCTAAACCCTAAAACATAAACACTAAACGCTAAACCCTAAACCGTAAACCTTCAAACCGATGCCCTAAACCCTAAACCCTAAACCCTAAATCCTAAACCATAAACCCTAAACCCTAAACCCTAGCCCCTAAAAACTAAACCCTAAACCCTAAACCCTAAAACCCTAAACGCTAAACCCCAAACCCAAAAAATCCTAAACCCTTAATCCTAAACCCTAAGCCCTAAACTTGAAATCCTAAACCATAAATCGAACACCCTAAACCCTAAACCCTAAAAACTAAACCCCAAACCCTAACCGTAAAACCTAAACCCTAAAAACTAAACCCGAAACACTAAACCCAAAAAACCCGAAACCCTAAACCCTAAACCCTAAACCCTTAATACTAAATCCTAAACCCTAAATCTGAAACCCTAAACCCTAAAACCCTAGGCCTAAAACCCTAACCCCTAAGACCTAAACCTTAAATCTTTAACCCCTAAACCCTAAACCCAAAACCCTAAACCCTAAAACTTGTGCCCTAAACCCTAAACCCTAAACCCTAAACCCTAAACCCTAAAAACTAATCACTAAACCCTAAACCCTAAACCCTTAGCCCTAAACCCTAAATCCTAAACCTTTAACCCTAAACCATAAACCCTAAACCCAAAACACTAAACCTTAAACCTCTAACCCCTATACCCTATACCCTAAACCCTAAACCCTAAATCCAAAACCCTAAACCCTAAACACTAAACCCTAAACCCAAAACCTTAAACCCTAAAACCAGTGCCCTAAACCCTAAATCCTAAACCCTAAACCCTAAACCCTAAAACCTATTCCCTAAGCCCTAAACCCTAAACCCTAAATCCTAAACCTTAAACCCTAAAACCTAAAACCCTAAACCCCAAACCAAAAACCCAAAACCCTAAACCCAACATCCTAAACCCTAAACCATAAACCCTAAACCCTAAACCCTAAAAACTAAACCCTAAACCCTAAACCCTAGATCCCTAAACCATAAACCCTAAACCCAAAAAACCTTAAACCCTAAATCATAAACCCTAAACCCTAAACCCTAAACCCTAAACCCTAAACCTTAAACCCAAGACCTTAAACCTTAAACCCTAAACCCCAAAAACCCAAAACCCTAATCCCAAAAAACGCTAAACCATAAATCCCTAAAACCAAAACACTAAACGCTAAACCCTAAACCCCAAACCCTAAACCCTAAACCTTCAAACCGATGCCCAAAATCCAAAACCCTAAATCCTAAACCCTAAACCCTAAACCCTAAACCCTAAAAACTAAACCCTAAACCCTAAACCCTAACCCCTAAAACCCTAAACCCTAAACCCTAAGCCTAAAAACCCTAAACCCTAAACCCTAAACCCTAAACTCGAATAACCCTAAACCCTAAACCCACAGTCGACCGAACACCTGTGAAAAAGTTCTCTCGATCGACTGATAGTTTCGGTTTCCTCCTGGTCGACCGAAACATGGCACAATACACCCTTACGGTTGACCGGCAATCCTATTTCATTTTTGCCTCGGTCGACCGAAATGTGTCGACGCCTGGGAAATCTCAAGCGTCGGTCGACCGTATCTAGTTTTGGTCGACTGAGCTACGATATATATATTGGTTTTCCTTGTTTTCAGCTCATTTGTGCGAGATTCTTGAGAGACTTTCCATTCCTTCTTCGCATTTCTATCAATCCAAGCCTCATAATCTTCATTGCCATGGCCCACATTGAAGCCTATGATCTTGCTCATGCGGAAGATGAGTATTTTGTCTCAGATAGGTGCAAGATGCGGTATATACGGGAGTTCCGTCCCAAGGAAGCTATATTAGGTAAGATACTCGACTTAGTCTTTATGGGCCAATATTTTCAAAATATTATGGATATGTTCGAGTATCAAGGGTGGAGATCCTTTATCTCCAACCAGCCTGGGGGACATTACCTAACCTTTGTTAGGATGTTTTATGCGAACCTGAGTAATGATGAGAACGGGTACTTCTCCCGTGTTTTGAGGACAGATGTGCATTTTGACGCACAATATATATCTGCTGTCCTCGACATTGGCCGTGGCGATTTTGAGTGCCCCGATGTGGGTAACTCCTGGATATTTGAGCAGGAATTTACCGTAGCCACATTCGCCAACCTGACCATGTCTGACCCTGGCACTGCTAGCCAGAACCATCCTCCCCAGTACAGACAGTTCAGTTTAGAGGCTAAGGTCGTGCACCATCTGATCACATACAATGTCCTGCCCAAGGCGAGATCTAGAGTGCACGTCTCCTTGTTAGACTACTTTATTATGTGGTGCCTCTTTGCTTGGAAGAAGTTGGACCTACCGAGTTTGATTATCCGTTGGATGATGGCCAAGACGATTGGCCACCGAGTGATCATGCCATATGGGGGAATCTTGAACAAATTATTTAGGAATATTGGAGTCACGAGGACGAATGTGGCTTCACTAAAGAGGAGATGACCGGCAGACACTTTCTCTGGCGTGACCCTTAGACTGATAGGGTACGAGCTCATAGCGAACATTTTGGCGCCCTCTAGAGCAGCAGGAGCACAGGTAGAGGCCCCATATGAGCCACCACAGCCTCCACAGCCATCGAATGTGGATCTCATGGCTGCTATCTCTGGCTTGTCTGACATGTTCATACAGTTTCGAGGATCAGTCCAATCAGACTTGTAGGACTTGGCATCGTAATCCGCTACACTTCGGCAGGAGTTCCAGCAGCACTCCATCTCCACTGATAGCCGCCTTACAGATTTGGAGAGGACCATGACAGCTGGCTTCAGTGAGCTGAGTGACCGCATTCAGGAAATGCAGGATGAGAGGGACAGGATGACTATGGATTTTGATTTTGATGCCGCCGATGGTGGTGATGGAGGAGAGGATGGAGGAGATGATGGAGGGGAGATCTAGACTCCGGAGTTGTCCACAGATCAGATAGCGTGGCCTTGATTCTTTTTGTTTTATTTTATATCATCTGGTCGATATTAAATAAAAACAGCTCTTTCATTTTATTTTGTATTCTCATGATATTATTGACATAATACCTTGTTATTTATGATATATATATATATATATATATATGCATCTGCAGTTTCTTGACTTGCATGTTCTAGTGGTTAATTGTGTATTGTATTGAAATGCATGAGTAGTATAGAATGCCTACTACATGGTGGATGCAGTTGTTGAGAATTGCCTGCTAGTAGATAATAGGTTCTCGCATGCCTTACTTCTATGATTTTGTCTGTTTGAGAATGGTTTTTGTGCAGGTAAAATTTGAGAAATGTCCTATTTACAGCCGGCATGCTGCTGAATTTTCTGTAGACATTTGCCTAAATAATTGAAACATTACTTGTGTGTGCCAAATGTATATATACATGTGAAGTAATTGTTTCATAATTTGCATACATTTAGGGGGAGCATCTAAAAATAAATGTCTATCTTGTCTTGCTCACAAAATATGTTTGGATTATATCTACTTTTAAAACAAGTGTGGCTTATGCTTAAATGGAATGCTTTAATCATAAATTTGAAACATGTTCTTGTTGCCACTATTACTTGATTTGCCATATGATCATGCATGTGAATCTTAAATTTTCTAGATCATTATGGTTATGATTTTTCTAGTTATAATTTAGTATGTGCATAATTGACAACCCAGAAAAATATTGCTTGATTATCTTAAAATTGAAGTTCTCCCTTTCATCAAGCAACTTCCCCAGTACCTTTTGCACATATTAATATATATATCTATTTATGAAAACAAGAACTGAACTCATATTGGACATATTGTCTGTCTTGCTAGTGTGCTTACATGCCTTCATGACTTGTGCCTTTCATGTATTAAAATTTTATGTCATGAAATCTCTTAAGGGTGTTGCATTTTATAACTGGTTTATTGATAATATGTGAAAATGCATGTGAACTAGTTAGACTATATTTATGCTCAAACCTTCTTTTTGGTATCGTATGCCGTGTGTCTTTAACTCAAATCTTCCACGGGTCTTATGATATGTTTCAACTTCAAATGGTTGTGTATATTTCTGGTCTAATCATGTTTGATATATCATTTGAACCTCGAAATAACCATCGTTTGTGTTCTTAATTGTTGAGGTATCTTTGTCATTCCTTGTACATAAGTATGACTATCATATTTTTAATGGTTCAAAGATTATACCTCTAATCTATGCGTTCACTATATTGAACGGTTTAAGTAATCGTGGATAAATTGCTAGGAAATATAAACTCAAATAGGTTACATATTATACAGGATTTATTTTTGGAAAGTCCAATTTACAAACGGCACTCTGCCGAAATTTTCCTAAATCTTTCCAAAATTTCTCTTGTATAACTGTATTAATTACCCATGGCCTAGGATTTTATTTCAAACGACCCTTTTTTCTGTTGCCAAAAGGGGGAGATGAAAATAGGCAAAATAATGGGAATACATTGGATGCATCTTGTGAGGGGGAGCCTTCTTAGGCTTAACCCTATATTTTTTCTTGTCGTATTTGTCATCATAAAAAAGGGGGAGATTGTTGACCTTATAGGCCACGCCCGGTTTTGATTATGACAAATACTCATTGTATCTAATGAGTCTTTGAGGTTTTGTGCAGGAACTAAGGGTGATAAGATCAAGATGTGCACAAAGCAAGAAAAGCAGCTTGAAGAACAATTTATAATTCAGCATTGTAATATATATTTGTATTGGTCTGTAATAGTAAGTAGGTATTTGGTTTATAATAAGCTCACACACATCACATGTATGATTTATTACGTAAGCTCAAACAAATCGTAAATGAGAAGGGATCTTAGAAAGACCTTAGGGTTTCCCTTTCGGTCGACCTTCCGTCGACCGACACCGGACTTTTTTGGTGTCTTCAAATTGGACCCCAAGTGCCATAGGACACTCACACTTTCACGTATATTTGTTAGGCACTTGAATAGGGCTTGTTTGCTTTAATACGGGACCGAAATGCACACATGATGCACTTTCAGTCGACCAGTCAAGCCAGTTCATTTTGGCCTGGTCAACCAAGACACCCTGGGTCAAAGTTTGATCACCCGGTCGACCAGCAAATGTAGTTCAAAAGTCCTTGGTCGACCGAAACTCCCTCGGGTCAAAGATTGACTACTTGGTCGACCAGCAAAGGTAGTTCAAAAGGCCCTGGTCGACCGAAACTCCCTGGGGTCAAAAGTTTGACCAACTGGTCGACCGAAACTGGTACGTCAAAAGGTTCTGGTCGACCGAAACCCTCTTGGGTCAATAGTTGATCATCTAGTCGACCGAGAACATTTGTTCTCCAACTACCTGGTCGACCGAAGGGTCCTTAGGAGAATTCCTAGCGGTCTGGTCGACCGAACCAGGCAGTTCAAAATGCCCTGGTTGACCGAAACTCAAAAAATTGGGAAATCGCCCTCTCTTGGTCGACCAATACCTCAGTTCAATATTCCCCTGGTCGACCGGACCATTTGAAACTTGGTCGACCGAAACATTTCTGGTTGACCGGACCTCTCGGGTTGTCCTGATTTTTACCACAGTTAATATATTTTAAACAGGGTTAAAATGCTTTGAACTTCATTAAACTTTCCTTATAATACCCAATAGGTCCCCAATGGTCATATTTTTTCCCATGTCTATATATATGAGTTCATTTGAGAAAATTAGAGGGATTAGCCACCTTGATTAGGGAAGAATTCTCTTAAAAATAAAAACCCTATACTACTCATTTTCTTACTTAAATCACTCATACTTGCCTTCTATCATTGCCTACATCATTTGTAAGTGGATTGAGTGTGTTTGAATAGGTTTGCTCTCCTTATTTTGTTTGTTTGGCACGATTTTAGTAGAGAGCAAAACCTAAGGATTCTTAGGGGACTTTGTTGATAAGTCTATCCTAAGAAGACCTTGTTAGATCTTCTAAGCTTGCACCTTCATTGCAATATCCTGAGAAGATCGTATAGTATTTTGTTTGCAAAACGTTTTCAAAATCATCTTCAAATATATAGTGTGCTTTATATTGATAAATACATTTGAAGAGATATTTGTTTATGAGATAGTGGTCTTTGTTGCAATATTCTTTCACTCATGTATTATTTGCTAAATACAGAGATTACGCATCTTTTGCAAACCGAGCTTATACTTCATTTAAAACTCACATGCTTGAGATATCTTGCTGATTGAAATACTGGAGACATGACATCTTTGTATGAACTTATTTGTTGAATAGCTTGTGATACAAAGATTGTTTGTTTGACACTCTCATGTACGCATTACACTGATAGAAAATACTTTTGAGAGTTGCACCATCTATACCACATTGAGCTCACATATTGAATCATAATTGTGGTGTATGTTATTGCACACATTTGGGTACATATCTGCTTTACACAAAAGTACAATCACTGTACCATCTGTTTATATATACATCTGTTGTATTTCCAGGCACAGGCCTGAAGAGGGAGACTAGCCCTGGAATAGTTCAAGATTGGCTTAGACCCGGTTAGGAAAGCTAGGTGCGTCGTCCTGTTAAGGCGTGTAGGTTGAGGTCAGCCCCGATAATTGACCTGCTTAAGGTTGAGGTCACCCCTGTGTCAATTTGACCTGGTTGTAAACGGTGCCGCTCCACCCTTAAGTGAGTTATTAGTGGAATCCTCCGGCTTGCGAGCTAGAGGCGGGGACGTAGGCACAGTTGGCCGAACCTCGATAACATATCGTGTGTTCATTTACATTTCCGCACTTTATATTTACCGCACATATATGTTATGGGTGAATGATGTGTATGACTTAATTTCCACATTATATTTATCTACGCATTTGGAAATTGAATAGACTGATCAAAGGTTGTATATATACTGTTGTTGGATAGATTAACCTAGGAGAAAAAGTTTTAAATTCCAATTCACCCCCCTCTTGGGAATACACCAATTCTAACAAAACCCTAAACCCAAACCCTAAACCCTAGATCCCTAAACCATAAACCTTAAACCCAAAAAACCTTAAACCTAAAATCATAAACCCTAAACCCTAAACCCTAAAACCTTAAACCCAAAACCCTAAAACCCTAAACCCTAAACCCTAACCCCTAAAACCCTAAATCCCAAAACCTAAGCCCAAAAACCCTAAACCCTAAACCCAAAAAACGCTAAACCCTAAACCCAAAAACCTAAACACTAAACGCTAAACCCTAAAACCTGTGCCCTAAAGCCTAAATCCTAAACCCCAAACCCCAAAACCTATGCCCTAAGCCCTAAACCCTAAACCCTAAACCCTAAATCCTAAACCCTAAACCCTAAACCCCAAACCCTAAACCCTAAACCCAACATCCTAAGCCCTAAACCATAAACCCTAAACCCTAAAAACTAAACCCTAAACCCAAAACCCTAAACCCTAGATCCCTAAACCATAAACCTTAAACCCAAAAAACCTTAAACCCTAAATCATAAACCCTAAACCCTAAACCCTAAAACCTTAAACCCAAGACCTTAAACCCTAAACCCTAAACCCTAAACCCTATACCCTAAACCCTAAACGCTAAACCCAAAAACCGACGCCCTAAACCCTAAACCCAAAACCCTAAACCCTAAACCCTAAACCCTAAAACCTCTGCACTAAACCCTAAACCATAAACCCTAAATCCTAAATCCTAAACCCTAAACACGAAAAACGAAACCCTAAACCCAAAACCCAAAACCTTAAACCCGAAACCCTAAACCTTAAAACCTAAACCTGAACATCAAAACCCTAAACCCTAAAACCTGATACCTAAACACTAAGCGCTAAACCCTAAACCCTAAACCTTAAATAGTAAACCATCAAACCGAAGCATTAAACCTTAAACCCTAAAAACTAAACCCAAAACCCTAAAACCTAAACACTAAACGCTAAACCCAAAACCCCATACCCTAAACCCTAAACCTTCAACCCGCCCAAAATCCTAAACCCTAAACCCAAAATTCTAAACCCAAAACCCAAAACCCTAAACCATAAAAACTAAACCCAAAACCCAAAACCCTAACCCCTAAAACCCAAAACCCCAAAACCTAAGCCCAAAAACCCTAAACCCTAAACCCTAAACTCGAATAACCCTAAACCCTAAACACAAAAAACCCTAAACCCTAAACCCTAAACCCAAAAAACCCTAAACCCTAAACCCTAAAACCTAAACACTAAACGCTAAACCCTAAACCGTAAACCTTCAAACCGATGCCCTAAACCCTAAACCCTAAACCGTAAATCCTAAACCCTAAACCCTAAACACTAAACCCTAAACTCTAAACCCTAAAACCCTAAACCCTAAACCCTAAACCCAAAAAATCCTAAACCCTTAATCCTAAACCCTAAACCCTAAACTTGAAATCCTAAACCCTAAACCCTAAACCCTAAACCCTAAACCCTAAATCCTAAACCCTAAACCCTAAACACTAAACCCTAAACCCTAAAAACTAAACCCTAAACCCTAAACCCCAAACCCTAACCCTAAACCCTAAACCCGAAACTCTAAACCCAAAAAACCCTAAACCCTAAACCCTAAACCCTAAACCCTAAACCCTAAACCCTAAACCCTAAACCTTAAAACCTAAACCCTAAACCCTAAACCCTTAATACTAAATCCTAAACCATAAATATGAAACCCTAAACCCTAAACACTAAACCCAAAATCTTAACCCCAAAGACCTAAACCTTAAATCCTTAACCCCTGAACCGTAAACCCAAAACCCAAAACCCTAAAACCTCTGCCCCAAACCCTAAATCCCAAACCCTAAACCCTAAACCCTAAACCCTAAAAACTAAACTCAAAACCCTAAACCCTAAAGCCTTGGCCCTAAACTCTAATACCCTAAACCCTAAATCATAAACCCTTAACCCTAAACCGAAAACCCTAAACACAAAACACTAAATCGTAAACCTCTGACCCTATACCCTAAACCCTAAACCCTAAACCCAAAATCAAAAACCCTAAACCCTAAACACTAAACCCTAAACCAAAACCTTAAACCTTAAACCCTAAACCCTAAAACTTGTGCCCTAAAGCCTAAATCCTAAACCCCAAACCCCAAAACCTATGCTCTAAGCCCTAAACCCTAAACCCGAAACCCTAAATCCTAAACCCTAAACCCTAAAACCTAAAACCCTAAACCCCAAACCCTAAACCCTAAACACTAAACCCTAAACCCAACATTATAAACTCTAAACCATAAACCCTAAACACTAAAAACTAAACTCTAAACCCTAAACCCTAAAGCCTTGGCCCTAAACTCTAATACCCTAAACCCTAAATCATAAACCCTTA
The DNA here is from genome assembly GCF_029873635.1 of Malania oleifera. Lineage (NCBI taxonomy): Eukaryota > Viridiplantae > Streptophyta > Magnoliopsida > Santalales > Ximeniaceae > Malania > Malania oleifera. The sequence continues at coordinate 6,796 of NW_026651972.1, read as the reverse complement.
ACCCTAAACCAAAAACCCTAAACCCAAAACACTAAATCGTAAACCTCTGATCCTATACCCTAAACCCTAAACCCAAAATCCAAAACCCTAAACCCTAAACACTAAACCCTAAACCCAAAACCTTAAACCTTAAACCCTAAACCCTAAAACCTGTGCCCTAAAGCCTAAATCCTAAAACCCAAACCACAAAACCTATGCTCTAAGCCCTAAACCCTAAACCCGAAACCCTAAATCCTAAACCCTAAACCCTAAAACCTAAAACCCTAAACCCCAAACCCTAAACCCTAAACCCTAAACCCTAAACCCAAAATCCTAAGCCCTAAACCATAAACCCTAAACCCTAAAAACTAAACCCTAAACCCAAAACCCAAAACCCCAAATCCCTAAACCATTAACCTCAAACCCAAAAAACCTTAAACCCAAAATCATAAACCCTAAACCCTAAACCCTAAACCCTAAAACATTAAACCCAAGATTTTAAACCCTAAACCCAAAACCCTAAACCCTAAACGCTAAACCCAAAAACCGATCCCCCAAACCCTAAACCCAAAACCCTAAAACCTAAACCCATAACTCTGAACCCTAAACCCTAAAACCTCTACGTTAAATCCTAAACCATAAACCCTAAATCCTAAACCCTAAATCCTAAACCCTAAACACTAAACCCGAAGAACGAAACCCTAAACCCTAAACCCTAAACCCTAAACCGGAAACCCTAAACCTTAAAACCTAAACCTGAAAACCTAAACCCTAAACCGTAAAATGTAATGCCTAAACACTAAGTGCTAAACCCTAAACCCTAAACCCTATATACTAAACCATAAAACCGAAGCCCTAAACCTTAAACCCTAAAAACTAAACCCAACACCACAAACCCTAAACCCTAAATCGTAAACCTGAAAACCCTAAACCCAAATTCCTAAACCCTAAACCAAAAACCCTAAACCCTAAACCCTAAACCCTAAACCCTAAACCCTAAACCCTAAACCTTAAACCTTATAACGCTAAACCCAAAACCCTAAACCCAAAAAACCCGAAGCCCAAAATCCAAAACCTCAACCCTAAAAACCTTAAACCCGAAATCCTAAACCCTAAACCCTAAACCCTAAACCCAAATCTCGAAACCCTAAACCCTAAAACCTGTGCCCTAAACCCTAAACCGTACACGCCAAACCTTAAACCCTAAAAACAAAACCCTAAACCCTAAACCCTAACCCTAAACCTTAAACCCTAAACCCTAAACCCTAAACCCTAAACCCTAAACCTTAAAACCTAAACCTGAAACCCTAAACCCTAAACCCTAAAACCTAAAGCCTAAACACTAAGCGCTAAACCCAAAACCCGAAACCCTAAACCCTAAACCCTAAACCCTAAACCCTAAATCCTAAATCGTAGACCCTAAATCCCTAAACCCTAAACCCTAAACACTGAACCCTAAACCCTAAACCCTAAACCCTATGCCCTCAAACCCATGCCCTAAACACTAAACCCTAAACCCAAAACCCAAAACCCTAAAAACTAATCCCTAAACCCTAAACCCTAACCTTTAAAACCCTAACCCCAAAACCCTAACCCCAAAAACCCTAAACCCTAAACCCGAATAAGCCTAAACCCTAAACCCTAAACCCTAAATCCCAAAAATCCAAAACCCAAAACCCAAAACCCTAAAACCTAAACACTAAATGCTAAACCCTAAACCCCAAACCCTAAACCGTAAACCATAAAACAGATGCCTAAAATCCTAAACCCTAAACCCTAAATCCTGAACCCTAAACCCTAAACCATAAACCCTAAACCCTAACCCCTAAAACCCTAAACCCCAAACCCTAAGCCCAAATACCCTAAACCCTAAACCTTCAAATCGATGCCTAAAATCCTAAACCCTAAACCCTAAACCCTAAACCCTAAACCCTAACCCCTAAAACCCTAAACCCCAAACCCTAAGCCCAAAAACCCTAAACCCTAAACCCTAAACCCAAAAAACCCTAAACCGTAAACCCTAAACCCAAAAAACCCAAAACCCAAAACCTTAAAACCTAAACACTAAACACTAAACCCTAAACCGTAAACCTTCAAATCGATGCCCTAAACCCTAAACCCTAAACCCTAAATCCTAACACTAAACCCTAAACCCTAAACCCTAAACCCTAAACCCCAAACCCAAAACCCCAAACCCAAAAAATCCTAAACCCTAAAACCTAAACCCTAAACCCTAAACTTGAAATCCTAAACCCTAAACCCTAAACCGTAAACCCAAAATCCTACACCGTAAACCTTAAACACTAAACCCTAAACCCTAAAAACTAAACCCCAAACCCTAAACGCCAAACCCTAACACTAAAACCTAAACCCTTAACTCTGAACCCTAAACCCTAAAACCTCTACGTTAAATCCTAAACCATAAACCCTAAATCCTAAACCCTAAATCCTAAACCCTAAACACTAAACACGAAGAACGAAACCCTAAACCCTAAACCCTAAACCCTAAACCGGAAACCCTAAACCTGAAAACCTAAACCTGAAATCCTAAACCCTAAACCGTAAAATGTAATGCCTAAACACTAAGTGCTACACCCTAAATCCTAAACCCTAAATACTAAACCAAAAAACCGAAGCATTAAACCTTAAACCCTAAAAACTAAACCGAAAACCATAAACCCTAAACACTAAATCATAAACCTGAAAATCCTATACCCAAATTCCAAAACACTCAACCCCAAACCCTAAACCCAAAACCCTAAAAACTAAACCCTAAACCCTAAACCCTAAACCTTAAACCTTATAACGCTAAACCCTAAACCCTAAACCCAAAAAACCCCAAGCCCAAAATCCAAAACCTCAACCCTAAAAACCTTAAACCCAAAATCCTAAACCCAAAATCCTAAACCCTAAACCCTAAACCCTAAACCCAAATCTCGAAACCCTAAACCCTAAAACCTGTGCCCTAAACCCTAAACCGTACACGCCAAACCTTAAACCCTAAAAACTAAACCCTAAATCCTAAACCCTATCCCTAAACCTTAAACCCCAAACCCCAAACCCCAAACCCTAAACCCCAAACCCCAAACCCTAAACACTAAACCTTAAAACCTAAACCTAAAACCCTAAACCTTAAACCCTAAAACCTAAAGCCTAAACCCTAAATCCAAAACCCTAAACCCTAAAACCCTAAACCCTAAACCCTAAATCCTAAATCGTAGACCCTAAACCCCTAAACCCTAAACCCTAAACGCTGAACCCTAAACCCTAAACCCTAAACCCTATGCCCTAAAACCAATGCCCTAAACACTAAACCCTAAACCCAAAACCCAAAACCCTAAAAACTAAACCCTAAACCCTAAACCCTAACCTTTAAAACCCTAACCCCAAAACCCTAACCCCAAAAACCCTAAACCCTAAACCCGAATAAGCCTAAACCCTAAACCCTAAACCCTAAATCCCAAAAATCCAAAACCCAAAACCCAAAACCCTAAAACCTAAACACTAAATGCTAAATCCTGAAACCCAAACCCTAAACCGTAAACCATAAAACAGATGCCTAAAATCCTAAACCCTAAACCCTAAATCCTGAACCCTAAACCCTAAACCATAAACCCTAAACCCTAACCCCTAAAACCCTAAACCCCAAACCCTAAGCCCAAATACCCTAAACCCTAAACCTTCAAATCGATGCCTAAAATCCTAAACCCTAAACCCTAAACCCTAAACCCTAAACCCTAACCCCTAAAACCCTAAACCCCAAACCCTAAGCCCAAATACCCTAAACCCTAAACCCTAAACCCTAAACCCTAAACACTTAACCCTAAACCCTAAACCCAAAAAACCCTAAACCGTAAACCCTAAACCCAAAAAACCCAAAACCCAAAACCTTAAAACCTAAACACTAAACACTAAACCCTAAACCCTAAACCCTAAACCCTAAACCCTAAATCCCAAACCCAAAAAATCCTAAAACCTAAAACCTAAACCCTAATCCCTAAACTTGAAATCCTAAACCCTAAACCCTAAACCGTAAACCCAAAATCCTACACCGTAAACCTTAAACACTAAACCCTAAACCCTAAAAACTAAACCCTAAACCCTAAACGCCAAACCCTAACACTAAAACCTAAACCCTTAACTCTGAACCCTAAACCCTAAAACCTCTACGTTAAATCCTAAACCATAAACCCTAAATCCTAAACCTAAATCCTAAACCCTAAACACTAAACCCAAAGAACGAAACCCTAAACCCTAAACCCTAAACCCTAAACCGGAAACCCTAAACCTTAAAACCTAAACCTGAAAACCTAAACCCTAAACCGTAAAATGTAATGCCTAAACACTAAGTGCTAAACCCTAAACCCTAAACCCTAAATACTAAACCAAAAAACCGAAGCATTAAACCTTAAACCCTAAAAACTAAACCCAAAACCATAAACCCTAAACACTAAATCGTAAACCTGAAAACCCTATACCCAAATTCCAAAACACTAAACCCCAAACCCTAAACCCAAAACCCTAAAAACTAAACCCTAAACCCTAAACCCTAAACCTTAAACCTTATAACGCTAAACCCTAAACCCTAAACCCAAAAAACCCCAAGCCCAAAATCCAAAACCCTAAACCCTAAAAACCTTAAACCCTTAATCCAAAACCCAAAATCCTAAACCCTAAACCCTAAACCCTAAACCCGAATCCCGAAACCCTAAACCCTAAAACCTGTGCCCTAAACCCTAAAACCGTACACGAGCCAAAACCTAAAAACCGCAAAACTAAACCCTAAAATCCTAACCCTAAATCCCTAAACCTTAAACCCAAGGCCCAAACCCAAACCTAAACCAAACCCCCAAACCCTAAACATAAACTTAACACATACACCTAAACCCTAAACCCTTAAACCCTAAAACCGAGAAAGCCCAAAACCCTAATCCAAACCCTAAACCCTAAAACCCTAAACCCTAAACCCTAAATCCAAATCGAGACTCGCTAAACCCTTAACCCTAAACCCTACACACTGAACCCTAAACCCTAAACCCTAAACCCTAACCTAAACCCTCTGGCCCCTTAAACCCATGCCCTAACACTAAACCTAAACCCAAAACCCAACCCTAAAAACTAATCCCTAAATAAACTAAACCCTAAACTTTAAAACCCAACCCCAAAACCCTAAACCCTAAACCCCGAATAACCTAACCTACAACCCTAAACCCAAATCCCAAAAATTCCAAAACACAAAACCCAAACCCTAAAAAACCTAAACACTAAATGCTAACCCTAAAAAACCCCAACCCCTAACCGTAAACAATAAAACAGATTCCTAAAATCCTAAACCCTAAACCCTAAATCCTGAACCCTAAACCCTAACCATAAAACCCTAAACCCTAATCCCTAAACCCTAACCTCAAAGCTTAAGCCCAAATACCCTAAACCCTAAAACCTTCAAATCGATCGCTAAAATCCTAAAACTTAAACCTATAAAACCTAAACCCAAAACCCTAAACCCAACCCCTAAAAACCCTAACCCCAAACCCTAAGGCCAAATACCTAAACCCTAAACCCTAAAACCATAAACCCGTTAACCTAAAACCTAAACCCAAAAAAACCCTAAACCGTAGTAAACCCTAAAAACAAACCCCAAACAACCCAAAAACCCTAAACCTTAAAACCTAGACACTAAACCACTAAACAACAGTCAAACCCTTAAACCGTATTAAACCTTCCAAATGATGCCCTAAACCCAAATCTAAACCCTAAACGAGTGAACCCCTTAAACCCCAAACCAAAAAAATCCTCAGGCCTAAAACCTAAACCCTTAATCCTAAAAGTGGATGAAAATCCTAAACCCTAAAACCAAAACCGTAAACCCAAAATCCTACACCGTAAACCTTAAACACTAAACCCTAAACCCTAAAAACTAAACCCCAAACCCTAAACCCCAAACCCTAACACTAAAACCTAAACCCTAAAAACTAAACCCGAAACACTAAACCCAAAAAACCTGAAACCCTAAACCCTAAACCCTAAACCTTAAAACCTAAACCCTAAACCCTTAAGACTAAATCCTAAACCATAAATCTGAAACCCTAAACCCTAAAACCCTATACCCAAAATCCTAATCCCTAAGACCTAAACCTTAAATCTTTAATCCTTAAACCGTAAACTCGAAATCCTAAACCCTAAAAACTGTGCCCTAAACCTAATCCCCAAATCCACACTCTGAAGCCAACTAAAACCTAACTTAACCCCTAAACCTGTAAAACCCTGGCCCGAAACCCTAATACCATAAAACATAAATCCTACACCCTACCCTAAACATTAAACCATAAACCCAAAACACTAAACTGTAAACCTCTAATCCCAATACCCTAAACCCTAAACCCTAAACCCTAAATCCAAAACCCTAAACCCTAAACACTAAACCCTAAACCCAAAACTTTAAACCTTAAACCCTAAACGCTAAAACTTGTGCCATAAACCCTAAATCCTAAACCCTAAACCCTAAAACCTATGCCCGAAGCCCTAAACCCTAAATCCTAAATCCTAAACCCCAAAACCTAAAACCCTAAACCCCAAACCTAAAATCGTAAACCCTAAACCCTAAACCCAACATCCTAAACCCTAAACCCTAACCCTTAAACCCAAAACCTAAACCCTATACCCAACCATTCAACCTTAAACCCAAACTCAAACCTCAAGCCCTCCACACCTCCACCAATACTACCCCTCCACCTACCCCCTAATTAAACGCAAGAAATCTATCCCTACTTCCACCCCAAAACCTAAAACCTAACTATCAACCCTTAACCTCACCCTC
>NW_026651971.1:0-22725 GCF_029873635.1 Malania oleifera | reverse complement strand
GTTAAGTTTTAAGGTTTGGGATTTATGGTTTAGGGTTTAAGGTTTAGGGTTTTTAGTGTCTAATGTTTAGGATTTAAGGTTTAGGGTTTTTTGGGTTTAGGGCTTATGGTTTAGCGTTATAGGGTTGGGTTTTGGGGTTTTGGGTTTAGGGTTGACTTATTTGGGTTTTGGATTTAGGGTTTAGGGCTTAGGGTTTATGGTTTATGGTTTAGGGCTTAGGGTTTTGGGTTTAGGGGTTTAGGGTTTAGGGTTTAGGTTTAGGAGTTATGATTTAGGGTTTTAGGGTTTACGGTTTCGGATTTAGGGCTTAGAGTTTAGCTTTTAGGGTTTACGTTCGGGGGTTTAGTGTTTGGTGTTTAGGATTTAAGCTTTACGATTTTAGGGTTTAGGGTTTAGGGTTTAGGACTTAGGGTTTAGGGTTTAGGGTTTGTGGTTTAGTTTTTGGGGTTTAGGGTTTTGGGTTTAGTGTTTAGGGTTTATGGGTTAGGGTTTACTTTTTAGGGTTTAGGGTTTTGGGTTTAGGGTTTAAGTTTTAAGGTTTAGGATTTAAGGTTTAGGGTTTAGGGTTTAGGGTTTTTAGGGTCTAAGGTTTAGGATTTTGGATTTAGGGTTTTTTGGGGCTAGGGTTTAGGGTTTAGTGTTATTGGGTTTAGGGTTTAGGGTTTCAGATTTTGGGTTTTGGGTTTTGGGTTTAGGTGTTTAGGGTTTGGGGTTTAGGGTTTATGGTTTTACGACTTAGGGTTTTGGGTTTAGATTTTAGGGTTTTTGGTTTTGGGTTTAGTGTTTAGGACTTAGTTTTTAGGGTTTTAGGATTTAGGGTTTAGTTTTTAAGGGTAGGGTTTAGGGTTTAGAGTTTTGGATTTAGGGTTTAGGGTTTAGGGCATAGGTTTCTGGGTTTAGAGTTTAGGGTTTGGTGCTTAGGTTTTAGGGGTTAAGCATTTAGGCTTTTGGATTTAGGGGTTAGGGTTTAGGGTTTAGGCTTTATGGTTTTAGGGTTTAGCGTTTCGAATTTAGGGTTTAGGATTTAGTGTGTAGGGTTTAGGGTTCGGGGTTTTGGGTTTAGGGTTTTGGTTTTAAGATTTAGGGTTCAGGGTTTTGTGTTTAGGGTCTTTTGGTTTTAGGGTTTTGGTTTTAGTGTTTAGGGTTTAGGGTTTAGGGTTAGGGTTTGGGGTTAAGGGTTTAGTTTTTAGGGTTTAGGGTTTAGTGTTTAGGGTTTAGGGTTTAGGGTTTAGGATTTATCATTTAGGGTTTAGTGCAAAAGTTTTAGGGTCTAGGGTTTAGGGTTTGGAGTTTAGGGTTTAGGGGTTTAGGGTTTAAGGTTTAGGATTTCGGGTTAAGGGTTTAGCGTTTAGGGTTTAGGACTAAGGGTTTAGGGTTTAGGGCTTTCAGGGTTTAGGGTTTAGGATTTAGGGTTTTGGGTTTTGTGTGTTTAGAGAGTATTGTTTAGGGTATAAGGGCTTAGGGTTTAGGGCTTAGGGTTTACGGTTTCGGGTTTATGGCTCTAGGGTTTAAGGTTTAGGGTTTAGGGTTTAGTTTTTAGGGTTTAGGGTTTATGGTTTTTGGTTTAGGGTTGACCTTTTTGGGTTTTCGATTTAGGGTTTAGGGCTTAGGGTTTATGGTTTAAGGTTTAGGGTGTAGGGGTTTAGGGTTTAAGGTTTAGGGTTTAGGGTTTGGGGTTTATGATTTAGGGTTTTAGGGTTTATGGTTTTGCGTTTAGGGTTTATGTTCAGGGGTTTAGGGTTTAGTGTTTAGGATTTAGGGTTTAGGGCTTAGGGTTTAGGGTTTAGGGTTTAGTTTTTTGGGTTTAGGGTTTAGGGTTTGCGGTTTTTGGTTTAAGTTTTGGGGTTTAAGATTTAGGCTTTAGGGCTTATGGTTCTAGGGTTTACTGTTTCAGATTTAGGGTTTACGGTTTCAGATGTAGGGGTTAGTGTTTAGGGTTTATGTTCAGGGGTTTATGGTTTAGTGTTTAGGATTTAGGGTTTAGGGTTTAGGGCTTAAGGTTTACAGTTTAGGGTTTAGTTTTTTGGGTTTACGGTTTTGGGTTTGGGGTTTCTAGTTTAAGTTTTAGGGTTTAAGATTTGGGGTTTAGGGTTTATGGTTTTAGGGTTTACGATTTCGGATTTTGGGTTTAGGCTTTAGGCTTTAGGATTTATGTTTTGGGGTTTAGGGTTTCTTGTTTACGATTTAGGGTTTAGGGTTTAGGGTTTTAGGGTTTAGGGTTTAGGATTTAGGGTTTAGGGTTTTATGGTTTAGGTTTTAGGGTTTAGGGCATAGGGTTTAGGGTTTAGTGTTTAGTTTTTTAGGTTTTTGGGTTTACAGTTTAGGGTTTAGGGTTTACTGTTTGGGGTTTAGGATTTAGGGTGTAAAGTTTTGGGTTTAGGGTTAATGGTTTAGGGTTTTAGGGTTTAAGGTTTCGGATTTTTGGCTTAGGGTTTAGGCTTTAGGGTTTATGTTCAAGGGTTTAGGGTTTAGCGTTTAGGATTTAGGGTTTAGGGTTTAGGTTTTCGGGTTTAGGGTTTAAGGCTTTTAGGGTTTAGGGTTTTGGTTTTAGGGGTTATGGTTTAGCTTTTTGGGTTTAGGGTTTAGGGTTTAGGGGTTTAGGGATTAGGGTTTTAGGGTTTAGGGTTTCGAATTTGGGGTTTAGGGTTTAGGGTTTAAGGTTTATGTTCTGGGGTTTGGGGTTTAGTGTTTAGGATTTCGTGTTTAGAGTTTAGTGTTTAGGGTTAAGGGCTTTTAGGGTTTAGGTTTTAGGGTTTAGGGTTTAGGGCTTAGGGTTTACGGTTTAGGGTTTAGAGTTTTGTATTTAGGGGTTAGTGTTTGGGTTTTTTGGTTTAGGGTTTAGGGTTTAGGGTTTATGGTTTTAGGGTTTAGGGTTTCGGATTTCAGGTTTAGGGTTTATGGTTTATGATTTATGTTTAGGGGTGTAGGGTTTAATGTTTAGGATTTAGGGTTTAGGGTTTAGTGTTCATGGTTTTTAGGGTTTAGGGTTTAAAATTTTGGGTTTAGGGTTTTGGGGTTTTTGGGTTTTTGGGTTTAGGGTTTTGGGTTTAAGATTTAGGGTTTAGGGTTTAGGGTTTAAGGTTGGGGTTTAGGATTTAGCGTTTAGGGTTTAGTTTTTAAGGTTTAAGATTTAGAGTTTTGACTTTAGGGTTTAGAGTTTTATGGTTTAGGTTTTTGGGTTTACGGCATAGGGATTAGGGTTTAGTGTTTAGTTTTTAGTTTTTTAGGTTGAGGGTTTATAGGTCATGGTTTAGGATTTAGGGTTAATGGTTTAGGGTTTTAGGGTTGAAGGTTTCGGATTTTGGGCTTAGGGTTTAGGGTTTAGGGTTTATGTTCAAGGGTTTAGGGTTTAGTGTTTAGGATTTAGGGTTTAGGGTTTAGGGTTTAGGGCTTTTAGGGTTTAGGGTTTTGGTTTTAGGGTTTATGGTTTAGCTTTTAGGGTTTAGGGTTTAGTGTTGAGGGGTTTAGGGTTTAGGGTTTTAGGGTTTAGTGTTTAGGATTTAAGGTTTAAGGTTTTTTGGGTTTAGAGTTTAGGGTTTAGGGTTTTAGGGTTCAGGGTTTGGGGTTTCGGGTTTAGGGTTTAGGGTCTAGCGTTATTAGGTTTAGGGTTTAGGGTTTCGAGTTTATGGTTTAGGGTCTAGCGTTATTGGGTTTAGAGTTTGGGATTTAGGGTTTTAGGGTTTAGGGTTCTGGGTTTAGGGTTTCGGGTTTAGGGTTTAGGGTCTAGCGTTTAGGGTTTTGTTTTTAGGGTTTAGGGTTTAGGGTTTTAGGGTTTCGGGTTTTGGGTTTAGGGTTGACTTATTTGGGTTTTGGATTTAGGGTTTAGGGCTTAGGGTTTATGGTCTATGGTTTAGGGCTTAGGGTTTTAGGTTTAGGGGTTCAGGGTTTAGGGTTTAGTTTTAGGAGTTATGATTTAGGGTTTTAGGGTTTACGGTTTCGGATTTAGGGTTTAGAGTTTAGCGTTTAGGGTTTATGTTCAGGGGTTTAGTTTTTGGTGTTTAGGATTTAAGTTTTACGATTTTAGGGTTTAGGGTTTAGGGTTTAGGGCTTAGGGTTTAGGGTTTAGGGTTTTTGGTTTAGTTTTTGGGGTTTAGGGTTTTGGGTTTAGTGTTTAGGGTTTATGGGTTAGCGTTTACTTTTTAGGGTTTAGGGTTTAGGGTTTAGGGTTTAAGTTTTAAGGTTTAGGATTTAAGGTTTAGGGTTTAGGGTTTAGGGTTTTTAGGGTCTAAGGTTTAGTATTTAGGATTTAAGGTTTTTTGGGGCTAGGGTTTAGGGTTTAGTGTTATTGGGTTTAGGGTTTAGTGTTTCGGGTTTATGGGTTAGGGTTTACTTTTTAGGGTTTAGGGTTTAGGGTTTAGGGTTTAAGTTTTAAGGTTTAGGATTTAAGGTTTAGGGTTTAGGGTTTAGGGTTTTTAGGGTCTAAGGTTTAGGATTTAGGGTTTAGGGTTTTTTGGGTTTAGGGTTTAGGGTTTAGCATTATTAGGTTTAGGGTTTCGGGTTTTGGGTTTTGGGTTTTGGGTTTAGGTGTTTAGGGTTTGGGGTTTAGGGTTTATGGTTTTACGACTTAGGGTTTTGGGTTTAGATTTTAGGGTTTTTGGTTTTGGATTTTGGGGTTAGGGTTTAGGGTTTAGGCTTTATGGTTTTAGGGTTTAGCGTTTCAAATTTAGGGTTTAGGATTTAGTGTGTAGGGTTTAGGGTTCGGGGTTTTGGGTTTAGGGTTTTGGTTTTAAGATTTAGGGTTTAGGGTTTTGTGTTTAGGGTCTTTTGGTTTTAGGGTTTTGGTTTAGTGTTTAGGGTTTAGGGTTTAGGGTTAGGGTTTGGGGTTAAGGGTTTAGTTTTTGGGGTTTAGGGTTTAGTGTTTAGGGTTTAGGGTTTAGGATTTATCATTTAGGGTTTAGTGCAAAAGTTTTAGGGTCTAGGGTTTAGGGTTTGGAGTTTAGGGTTTAGGGGTTTAGGGTTTAAGGTTTAGGATTTTGGGTTAAGGGTTTAGCGTTTAGGGTTTAGGACGAAGGGTTTAGGGTTTAGGGCTTTCAGGGTTTAGGGTTTAGGATTTAGGGTTTTGGGTTTTGTGTGTTTAGAGAGTATTGTTTAGGGTATAAGGGTTTAGGGTTTAGGGCTTAGGGTTTACGGTTTCGGGTTTATGGCTCTAGGGTTTAAGGTTTAGGGTTTAGGGTTTAGTTTTTAGGGTTTAGGGTTTATGTTTTTTGGTTTAGGGTTGACCTTTTTGGGTTTTCGATTTAGGGTTTAGGGCTTAGGGTTTATGGTTTAAGGTTTAGGGTGTAGGGGTTTAGGGTTTAGGGTTTGGGGTTTATGATTTAGGGTTTTAGGGTTTATGGTTTTGCGTTTAGGGTTTATGTTCAGGGGTTTAGGGTTTAGTGTTTAGGATTTAGGGTTTAGGGCTTAGGGTTTAGGGTTTAGGGTTTAGGGTTTAGTTTTTTGGGTTTAGGGTTTAGGGTTTGCGGTTTTTGGTTTAAGTTTTGGGGTTTAAGATTTAGGCTTTAGGGCTTATGGTTCTAGGGTTTACTGTTTCAGATTTAGGGTTTACGGTTTCAGATGTAGGGGTTAGTGTTTAGGGTTTATGTTCAGGGGTTTATGGTTTAGTGTTTAGGATTTAGGGTTTAGGGTTTAGGGCTTAAGGTTTACTTAGGGTTTAGTTTTTTGGGTTTACGGTTTTGGGGTTGGGGTTTTTTTCTTAGGTTTTAGGGTTTGAGATTTAGGGTTTAGGGTTTATGGTTTTAGGGTTTACGATTTCGGATTTTGGGTTTAGGCTTTAGGCTTTAGGATTTATGTTTTGGGGTTTAGGGTTTATTGTTTACGATTTAGGGTTTAGGGTTTAGGGTTTAGGATTTAGGGTTTAGGGTTTTATGGTTTAGGTTTTAGGGTTTAGGGTTTACTGTTTAGTTTTTTAGGTTTTTGGGTTTACGGTTTACGGTTTGGGGTTTAGGATTTAGGGTGTAGATTTTAGTGTTTAGGGTTAAATGGTTTAGGGTTTTAGGGTTTAAGGTTTCGGATTTTTGGCTTAGGGTTTAGGCTTTAGGGTTTATGTTCAAGGGTTTAGGGTTTAGCGTTTAGGATTTAGGGTTTAGGGTTTAGGGTTTAGGTTTTCGGGTTTAGGGTTTAAGGCTTTTAGGGTTTAGGGTTTTGGTTTTAGTGTTTATGGTTTAGCTTTTTGGGTTTAGGGTTTAGGGTTTAGGTGTTAGGGATTAGGGTTTAGGGTTTAGGGTTTCGGATTTGGGGTTTAGGGTTTAGGGTTTAAGTTTTATGTTCAGGGGTTTGGGGTTTAGTGTTTAGGATTTCGTGTTTAGAGTTTAGTGTTTAGGGTTAACGGCTTTTAGGGTTTAGGTTTTAGGGTTTAGGGTTTAGGGCTTAGGGTTTACGGTTTAGGGTTTAGAGTTTTGTGTTTAGGGGTTAGTGTTTGGGTTTTTTGGTTTAGGGTTTAGGGTTTAAGATTTAGGGTTTAGGGTTTATGGTTTTAGGGTTTAGGGTTTCGGATTTCAGGTTTAGGGTTTATGGTTTATGATTTATGTTTAGGGGTGTAGGGTTTAATGTTTAGGATTTAGGGTTTAGGGTTTAGTGTTTATGGTTTTTAGGGTTTAGGGTTTAAAATTTTGGGTTTAGGGTTTTAGGGTTTAGTTTTTAATTTTTAGGGTTTAGGCTTTAGGGTTTAGGGTTTACGTTTTAGGGTTTAGGGTTTAGGGTTTTGGGGTTTTTGGGTTTTTGGGTGTAGGGTTTCAGGTTTAGGGTTTAGGGTTTAGGGTTTAGGGTTAGGGTTTAGGGTTTAGGGTTTAGGGGTTCAATGTTTAGGATTTAGGATTTAGGATTTAGGATTTAGGGTTTAGCGTTTACGGTTTCGGGTTTAGGGTTTAAGGTTTAGGGTTTAGGTCTTAGGGTTTAGGGTTTACGGTTTACGGTTTTGGGTTTAGGGTTGAGGGTTTTCTGGGTTTTGGGCTAGGGTTTAGGGTTTAAGGTTTAGGGTCTAGTTTTTAGGGTTTAGGGTTTAGGGTTTAGGGGTTTGGGTTTAGGGGTTAGGGTTTGCGGTTTTTGGTTTAGGGTTTAGGGTTTTTTGGGTTTAGGGTTTTGGGTTTAAGGTTTAGGGTTTAGGGTTTAGGGTTTAGGGTTAGGGTTTAGGATTTAGCGTTTAGGGTTTAGTTTTTAAGGTTTAAGATTTAGAGTTTTGACTTTAGGGTTTAGAGTTTTATGGTTTAGGTTTTAGGGTTTACGGCATAGGGATTAGGGTTTAGTGTTTAGTTTTTCATTTTTTAGGTTGAGGGTTTATAGGTCAGGGTTTAGGATTTAGGGTTAATGGTTTAGGGTTTTAGGGTTGAAGGTTTCGGATTTTGGGCTTAGGGTTTAGGGTTTAGGGTTTATGTTCAAGGGTTTAGGGTTTAGTATTTAGGATTTAGGATTTAGGGTTTAGGGTTTAGGGCTTTTAGGGTTTAGGGTTTTGGTTATAGGGTTTATGGTTTAGCTTTTAGGGTTTAGGGTTTAGTGTTGAGGGGTTTAGGGTTTAGGGTTTTAGGGTTTAGTGTTTAGGATTTAAGGTTTAAGGTTTTTTGGGTTTAGAGTTTAGGGTTTAGGGTTTTAGGGTTCTGGGTTTGGGGTTTCAGGTTTAGGGTTTAGGGTCTAGCGTTATTAGGTTTAGGATTTAGGGTTTCGAGTTTATGGTTTAGGGTGTAGCGTTATTGGGTTTAGAGTTTGGGGTTTAGGGTTTTTGAGTTTAGGGTTCTGGGTTTAGGGTTTCGGGTTTAGGGTTTAGGGTCTAGCATTTAGGGTTTTGTTTTTAGGGTTTAGGGTTTAGGGTTTTAGGGTTTTGGGTTTTGGGTTTAGGGTTGACTTATTTGGGTTTTGGATTTAGGGTTTATGGTTTATGGTTTAGGGCTTAGGGTTTTGGGTTTAAGGGGTTTAGGGTTTAGGGTTTAGGTTTAGGATTTATGATTTAGGCTTTTAGGGTTTACGGTTTTGGATTTAGGATTTAGAGTTTAGCGTTTAGGGTTTATGTTCAGGGGTTCAGGGTTTGGTGTTTAGGATTTAAGGTTTACGATTTTAGGGTTTAGGGTTTAGGGTTTAGGGCTTAGGGTTTAGGGTTTAGGGTTTTTGGTTTAGTTTTTGGGGTTTAGGGTTTTGGGTTTAGTGTTTAGGGTTTATGGGTTAGGGTTTACTTTTTAGGGTTTAGGGTTTAGGGTTTAGGGTTTAAGTTTTAAGGTTTAGGATTTAAGGTTTAGGGTTTAGGGTTTTTTGGGTCTAAGGTTTAGGATTTAGGATTTAGGGTTTTTTGGGGCTAGGGTTTAGGGTTTAGTGTTATTGGGTTTAGGGTTTAGTGTTTCGGGTTTTGGGTTTTCGGTTTTGGGTTTAGGGGTTTAGGGTTTGGGGTCTAGGGTTTATGGTTTTACGACTTAGGGTTTAGGGTTTGGGGTTTTAGGGTTTTTGGTTTTGGGTTTAGTGTTTAGGACTTAGTTTTTAGGGTTTTAGGATTTAGGGTTTAGTTTTTAAGGTTAGGGTTTAGGGTTTAGGGTTTAGGGTTTAGGATTTAGGGTTTAGGGTTTAGGGTTTAGGGTTTAGGGCATAGGTTTTTGGGTTTAGGGTTTAGGGTTTAGGGATTAGGTTTTAAGGGTTAAGCAATTAGGCTTTGGGATTTAGGGGTTTGGGTTTAGGGTTTAGGCTTTATGGTTTTAGGGTTTAACGTTTCGAATTTAGGGTTTGGGATTTAGTGTGTAGGGTTTAGGGTTCGGGGTTTTGGGTTTAGGGTTTAGGTTTTAAGATTTAGGGTTTAGGGTTTTGCGTTTAGGGTCTTTTGGTTTTAGGGTTTTGGCTTTAGTGTTTAGGGTTTAGGGTTTAGGGTTAGGGTTTCGGGTTAAGGGTTTAGTTTTTAGGGTTTAGGGTTTAGTGTTTAGGGTTTAGGGTTTAGGATTTAGCATTTAGGGTTTAGGGCAAAAGTTTTACGGTCTAGGGTTTAGGGTTTGTAGTTTAGGGTTTAGGGGTTTAGGGTTTAAGGTTTAGGATTTAGGGTTAAGGGTTTAGCGTTTAGGGTTTAGGACTAAGGGTTTAGGGTTTAGGGCTTTCAGGGTTTAGGGTTTAGGGTTTAGGGTTTAGGGTTTTGTGTGTTTAGAGAGTACGGTTTAGGGTATAAGGGTTTAGGGTTTCGGGTTGAGGTTTTTAGTGTCTAGCGTTATTGGGCTTAGGGTTTACGGTTTCGGGTTTATGGTTCTAGCGTTTAATGTTTAGGGTTTAGGGTTTAGTTTTTAGGGTTTAGGGTTTAGGGTTTTTGGGTTTATGGTTTTTGGTTTAGGGTTGTCCTTTTTAGGTTATGGAGTTAGGGTTTAGGGCTTAGGGTTTATGGTTTTGGGTTTAGGGTGTAGGGGTTTAGGGTTTAAGGTTTAGGGTTTGGGGTTTATGATTTAGGGTTTTAGGGTTTACAGTTTCGGATTTAGGGTTTACGGTTTTGCGTTTAGGGTTTATGTTCGGGGGTTTAGGGTTTAGTGTTTAGGATTTAGGGTTTAGGGCTTAGGGTTTACGGTTTAGGGTTTAGTTTTTTGGGTTTAGGGTTTAGGGTTTGGGGTTTTTGGTTTAGATTTTAGGGTTTAAGATTTAGTGTTTAGGGCTTATGGTTTTAGGGTTTACGGTTTCGGATTTATGGGGTTTCGGATGTAGGGGTTAGTGTTTAGGGTTTTTGCTCAGGGGTTTATGGTTTAGTGTATAGGATTTAGGGTTTAGGGTTTGGGGCTTAAGGTTTACGATTTAGGGTTTAGTTTTTTGGGTTTACGGTTTAGGGTTTGGGGTTTTTGGTTTAGGTTTTAGGGTTTAAGATTTAGGGTTTAGGGTTTATGGTTTTAGGGTTTACGGTTTCGAATTTTGGGTTTAGGCTTTAGGCTTTAGGGTTTATGTTTTGGGGTTTAGGGTTTATTGTTTACGATTTAGGGTTTAGGGTTTAGGGTTTTAGGGTTTAGGGTTTAGGATTTAGGGTTTAGGGTTTTATGGTTTAGGTTTTAGGGTTTAGGGCATAGGGTTTAGGGTTTGGTGTTTAGTTTTTTAGGTTTTTGGGTTTAGGGTTTAGGGTTTAGGGTTTACGGTTTGGGGTTTAGGATTTAGGGTTTAAAGTTTAGGGTTTAGGGTTAATGGTTTAGGGTTTTAGGGTTTAAGGTTTCGGATTTTGGGCTTAGGGTTTAGGGTTTAGGGTTTATGTTCAAGGGTTTAGGGTTTAGTGTTTAGGATTTAGGGTTTAGGGTTTAGGGCTTTTAGGGTTTAGGGTTTTGGTTTTAGGGTTTATGGTTTAGCTTTTTGGGTTTAGGGTTTAGGGGTTTAGGGATTAGGGTTTTAGGGTTTAGGGTTTTAGATTTGGGGTTTAGGGTTTTGGGTTGAAATTTTATGTTCAGGGGTTTGGGGTTTAGTGTTTAGGATTTCGTGTTTATAGTTTAGTGTTTAGGGTTATGGGCTTTTAGGGTTTAGGTTTTAGGTTTTAGGGTTTGGGGTTTAGGGCTTACGGTTTACGGTTTAGGGTTTAGAGTTTTGTGTTTAGGGGTTAGTGTTTGGGGTTTTTGGTTTAGGGTTTAGGGTTTAAGATTTAGGGTTTAGGGTTTACGGTTTTAGGGTTTAAGGTTTTGGATTTCAGGTTTAGGGTTTATGGTTTATGATTTATGTTTAGGGGTGTAGGGTTTAATGTTTAGGATTTAAGGTTTAGGGTTTAGTGTTTATGGTTTTTTGGGTTTAGGGTTTAAAATTTTCGGTTTAGGGTTTCAGGGTTTAGTTTTTAATTTTTAGGGTTTAGGCTTTAGGGTTTAGGGTTTACGTTTTATGGTTTAGGGTTTAGGGTTTAGGGCATAGATATTAGGGTTTAGGGTTTTGAGGTTTTTGGGTGTAGGGTTTCGGGTTTAGGGTTTACGGTTTATGGTTAGGGTTTAGGGTATAGGGTTTAGGGTTTAAGATTTAGGGCTTCAATGTTTAGGATTTAGGATTTAGGATTTAGGATTTAGGGTTTACGGTTTACGGTTTCGGGTTTAGGGTTTAGGGTTTAGGTCTTAGGGTTTAGGGTTTAGGGTTTACGATTTTGGGTTTAGGGTTTAGGGTTTTCTGGGTTTAGGGCTAGGGTTTAGGGTTGAAGGTTTAGGGTCTAGTTTTTAGGGTTTAGGGTTTAAGGTTTAGGGTTTAGGGTTTAGGGTTTAGGGGTTAGGGTTTATGGTTTTTGGTTTAGGGTTTAGGGTTTTTTGGGTTTAAGGTTGAGGGTTAGGGATTAGGATTTAGCGTTTAGGGTTTAGTTTTAAGGGTTTAAGATTTAGAGTTTTGGCTTTAGTGTTTAGGGTTTAGGGTTTAGAGTTTTATGGTTTAGGTTTTAGGGTTTAGGGCATAGGGTTTAGGGTTTAGTGTTTAGTTTTTAGTTTTTTAGGTTTAGGGTTTACGGCTCAGGGTTTAGGAATTAGGGTTAATGGTTTAGGGTTTTAGGGTTGAAGGTTTCGGATTTTGGGCTTAGGGTTTATGTACAAGGGTTTAGGGTTTAGTGTTTAGGATTTAGGGTTTAGGGTTTTTAGGGTTTAGGGTTTAGGGTTTAGGGCTTTTAGGGTTTAGGGTTTTGGTTTTAGGGTTTATGGTTTAGCTTTTAGGGTTTAGGGTTTAGTGTTGAGGGGTTTAGGGTTTAGGGTTTTAGGGTTTAGGGTTTCGGATTTGGGGTTTAGGGTTTAGGGTTAAAGGTTTATGTTCAGAGGTTTGGGGTTTAGTGTTTAGTATTTCATGTTTAGATTTTAGTGTTTAGGGTTAAGGGCTTTTAGGGTGTAGGTTTTAGGGTTTAAGGTTTAGGGTTTAGTGTTTTAGGGTTTAGTTCTTAGTGTTTAGAGTTTTGTGTTTAGCAGTTAGTGTTTGGGGTTTTTGATTTAGGGTTTAGGGTTTACGATTTAGGGTTTAAGGTTTATGGTTTTAGGGTTTAGGGTTTCGGATTTCAGGTTTAGGGTTTAGGGTTTATGATTTATGTTTAGGGGTGTAGGGTTTAATGTTTAGGATTTAGCGTTTAGGGTTTAGTGTTTACGGTTTTTAGGGTTTAGGGTTTAGAATTTTGGGTTTAGGGTTTTGGGGTTTAGGTTTTAGGGTTTAGGGCATAGGGTTTAGGGTTTAGTTTTTAGTTTTT
The DNA here is from genome assembly GCF_029873635.1 of Malania oleifera. Classification (NCBI taxonomy): domain Eukaryota; kingdom Viridiplantae; phylum Streptophyta; class Magnoliopsida; order Santalales; family Ximeniaceae; genus Malania; species Malania oleifera. The sequence goes on along the minus strand of NW_026651971.1, from coordinate 10,616 downwards.
ACGGTTTAGGATTTAGGGTTTAGGGTTTACGATTTACGGTTTAGGGTTTAGGGTTTAGGGTATAGATTTTAGGGTTTAGGGTTTAGGATTTTGGGTTTAGGGTTTAGGGTTTAGGGTTTAGGATTTAGGATTTTGGGTTTAGGGTTTTTTGGGTGTAGGGGTTCGGGTTTAGGGTTAGGGTTTAGGGTTTAGTTTTTACGATTTAGGGTTTGGGGTTTAGGGTATAGGGTTTAGGGTTTAGAGGTTTACGGTTTAGGATTTACTATTTTGGTTTTAGGGTTTAGGGTTTTAGGGTTTAGGATTTATAATTTAGGGTTTATGGTTTGGGGTTTAGGGTTTACGGTTTAGGATTTAGGATTTAGGGTTTAGGGTTTAGGATTTAGGGCATAGATTTTAGGTTTCAGGTTTTAGGGTTTAGGGTTTAGGATTTGCAGTTTAGGGTTTAGTGTTTATGGTTTAGGGTTTAGGATTGAGGATTTAGGGTTTTTTGGGTTAGGGTTTCGGGTTTAAGGTTTAGGGTTTAAGGTTTAGGATTAGGTTTTAGGGTTTCGGGTTTAGGGTGTACGGTTTAGGGTTTAGGGTATAGGGTTTAGGGTTTAGGAGTTTTGGATTTAGGATTTACGATTTAGGTTTTAGGGTTTAGGGTTTATAATTTACGGGTTTGGGTTTGGGGTTTAGGATTTAGGGTTTAGGGTTTAGTTTTTAGGGTTTAGGGTTTAGGGTTTAGGGTTTAGGGTGTTTAGGGTTTAGGGTTTAGGGCATAGGTTTTTGGGTTTAGGGTTTAGGGTTTAGGGTTTAGGGGTTAAGGGTTTAGGGTTTAGGATTTAGGAGATAAGGGTTAGGGTTTAGGGTTTAAGGTTTTAGGGTTTAGGGTTTCGGATTTAGGGTTTAGGGTTTAGTGTTTAGGGTTTAGGGTTTAGGGTTTAGGATATAGGTTTTATGGTTTAGGGTTTAGCGTTTAGAGTTTAGGGTTTAGGGTTTAGGCTTTAGGGTTTTTTTTGTTTACGGTTTCAGGTTTAGTGTTTAGGGTTTTGTGTTTAGGGTTAGGGTTTGGGGTTTAGGGTTTAGGGTTTAGTGTTTAGGGTTTAGGATTTAGCGTTTAGGGTTTCATTTTTAAGGATTAGGATTTACGGTTTGGGGTTCAGGGTTTAGTATTTAGGGTTTAGGGTTTAGGGTTTAGATTTTTGGGTTGAGGGCATAGGTTTTATGGTTTGGGGTTTTGGGTTAAGTGTTTAGTGTTTAATGTTGAGGGTTTTAGGGTTTGGGGTTTTTGGTTTTGGGTTTACGGTTTCGGGTTCAGGTTTAGGGTTTAGGTCTTAGGGTTTAGGGTTTAGGATTTACGGTTTTGGGTTTAGTGTTTAGGGTTTTCTGGGTTTACGGCTAGGGTTTAGGGTTTAAGGTTTAGGGTCTTGTTTTCAGGGTTTAGGGTTTAGTGGTTTAGGGTTTAAGGTTTAGGATTTAGGGTTAAGGGTTTAGCGTGTTGGGTTTAGGACTAAGGTTTTGGGGTTTAGGGTTTAGGGCTTTCAGGGTTTAGGGTTTAGGATTTAGGGTTTAGGGTTTTTTGTGTTTAGAGTTTATGGTTTAGGGTATAAGGGTTTAGGGTTCTGGGTTTAGGGTTTCGGGTTTAGGGTTTTAGGGTCCAGCGTTATTGGGATTAGGGTTTACGGTTTCGGGTTTATGGTTCTATGGTTTAAGGTTTAGGGTTTAGGGTTTACTTTTTAGGGTTTAGGGTTTAGGGTTTTAGGGTTTATGGTTTTTGGTTTAGGGTTGACTTTTTTGGGTTTTTGATTTAGGGTTTAATGCTTAAGGTTTAGGGTTTTAGGGTTTAAGGTTTAGGGTTTAGGGTTTGGCATTTATGATTTCGGGTTTTAGGGTTTATGGTTTCGGATTTACGTTTTAGGGTTTTGCGTTTAGGGTTTATGTTCAGGGGTTTAGGGTTTAGAATTTAGGTTTAGGATTTTAGGGTTTTCGTTCTAGGGTTTAGTTTTTAGTTTTTAGGGTTTAGGTTTTAGGGTTTACGTTTTAGAGTTTAGGGTTTACGGTTTAGGGCATAGATATTATGGTTTAGGGTTTTGGGGTGTAGGGTTTAAGGTTTAGGGTTTAGGGGTTCAATGTTTAGGATTTAGGATTTAGGATTTAGGGTTTTGGGTTTACAGTTTCGGGTTTAGGGTTTAGGGTTTTGTTCTTAGGGTTTAGGGTTTAGGGTTTACGATTTTGGGTTTAGTGTTTAGGGTTTAGTGTTTATGGTTTTCAGGGTTTAGGGTTTAGAATTTTGGGTTTAGGATTTTAGGGTTTAAGTTCTAGGGTTTAGTTTTTAGGGTTTAGGCCATAGATTTTAGGGTTTAGTGTTTAGGGCATAGATTTTAGGGTTTAGGGTTTTGGGTTTAAGGTTTTTTGGGTGTAAGGTTTCGGGTTTAGGGTTAGGGTTTAGGGTTTAGGGTTTAGGGTTTAGGGGTTCAATGTTTAGGATTTAGGATTTTGAGTTTATGGTTTTCGGTTTCGGGTTTAGGGTTTAGGGTTTAGGTCTTAGGGTTTAGGGTTTAGGGTTTACGATTTTGGGTTTAGGGTTTAGGGTTTTCTGGGTTTAGGGCTAAGGTTTAGGGTTTAAGGTTTTGGGTCTAGTTTTTTGGGTTTAGGGTTTAAGGTTTTGGGTTTTGCGTTTAGGGTTTAGGGGTTTGGGTTTAGGGGTTAGGGTTTACGATTTTTGGTTTAGGGTTTAGGGTTTTTTGGGTTTAGGGTTTAGGGTTTAAGGTTTAGGGTTTAGGGTTTAGGGTTTAGGGCTAGGGTTTAGGATTTAACGTCTAGGGTTTAGTTTTTAAGGTTTAAGATTTAGGGTTTTGGGTTTAGGGTTTCGGTTTAGGGTTTAGGGCATAGGGTTTAGTGTTTAGTGTTTAGTTTTTTGTTTTTTGGGTTTAGGGTTTAGGATTTACGGCTCAAGGTTTAGGATTTAGGGTTAATGGTTTAGGGTTTTAGGGTTTAAGGTTTTGGATTTTGGGCTTAGGGTTTAGGGTTTAGTGTTTAGGATTTAGGGTTTAGGGTTTAGGGCTTAGGGTTTAGAGCTTTTAGGGTTTAGGGTTTTGGTTTTAGGGTTTATGGTTTAGCTTTTAGGGTTTTGGATTTAGGGTTGAGGGGTTTAGGGTTTAGCGTTTTAGGGTTTTGGGTTTCAGATTTGGGGTTTAAGGTTTAGGGTTTAAGGTTTATGTTTAGGGGTTTGGGGTTTAGTGTTTAGGATTTCGTGTTTAGATTTTAGTGTTTATGGTTAAGGGCTTTTAGTGTTTAGGGTTTAGGGTTTTAGGGTTTAGGGTTTTGGGTTTTGGGTTTTAGGGTTTAGTTTTTAGGGTTTAGAGTTTTGTGTTTAGGGGTTAGTGTTTGGGGTTTTTGGTTTAGGGTTTAGGGTTTAAGATTTAGGGTTTAGGGTTTATGGTTTTAGGGTTTAGGGTTTCGGATTTCAGGTTTAAGGTTTAGGGTTTATGATTTATGTTTAGGGGTGTAGGTTTTATTGTTTAGGATTTAGCATTTAGGGTTTAGTGTTTACAATTTTTAGGGTTTAGGGTTTTAGGGTTTAGGGCATAGGGTTTAGGGTTTAGTTTTTAGTTTTTAGGGTTTAGGGTTTAGGGTTTAGGGTTTACGATTTAGGGTTTAGGGTTTAGGGCATAGATTTTAGGGTTTAGGGTTTAGGGTTTAGGGTTTAGGGTTTAGGATTTTGGGTTTAGGGTTTAGGGTTTAGGGATTAGGATTTAGGATTTAGGGTTTAGGGTTTTTTGGGTGTAGGGTTTCGTGTTTAGGGTTTAGGGTTTAGGGTTTAGGGTTTAGTTTTTACGATTTAAGGTTTAGGGTTTACGGGTTTACGATTTAGGATTTACGATTTTGGTTTTAGGGTTTAGGGTTTTAGTGTTTAGGATTTATAATTTAGGGTTTATGGTTTGGGGTTTAGGGTTTAGGGTTTACGGTTTACAGTTTAGGGTTTAGGATTTAGGGTTTAGTTTTTAGGGTTTAGGGCGTAGATTTTAGGTTTTAGGTTCTGGGGTTTAGGGTTTAGGATTTGGGGTTTAGGGTTTAGAGTTTAGGGTTTAGGATTGAGGATTTATAATTTTTTGGGTTTAGGGTTTCGGGTATAACGTTTAGGGTTTAAGGTTTAGGGTTAGGTTTTAGGGTTTCAGGTTTAGGGTGTAAGGTTTAGGGTTTGGGGTTAGGGTTTATGGTTTAGGGTTTAGGGTTTAGTTTTTAGGGTTTAGGGTTTATGGTTTTTGGTTTAGGGTTGACTTTTTTGGGTTTTTGATTTAGGGTTTAAGGCTTAGGGTTTATGGTTTAGGGTTTAAGGTGTAGGGGTTTAGGGTTTAAGGTTTAGGGTTTAGGGTTTGGGGTTTATGATTTATGGTTTTAGGGTTTACGGTTTCGGATTTAGGGTTTACGATTTTGCATTTAGGGTTTATGTTCAGGGGTTTAGGGTTTAGTGTTTAGGGTTTACGTTTTAGGGTTTAGGGCTTAGGGTTTACGGTTTAGGGTTTAGTTTTTTGGGTTTAGGGTTTAGGGTTTGGGGGTTTTGGTTTAGGTTTCAGGGTTTAAGATTTAGGGTTTGGGGTTTACGGTTTCAAATTTAGGGTTTACGGTTTCTGATCTAGGGTTTAGTGTTTAGGGTTTATGTTCAAGGGTTTAGGGTTAAGTGTTTAGGCTTTAGGGTTTAGGGTTTAGTTTTTAGGGTTTAGGGTTTGTTTTGGGGTTTATGTTTTTATGTTTCAGGGTTTAAGATTTAGGGTTTGGGGTTTACGGTTTCAAATTTAGGGTTTACGGTTTCTGATCTAGGGTTTAGTGTTTAGGGTTTATGTTCAAGGGTTTAGGGTTAAGTGTTTAGGCTTTAGGGTTTAGGGTTTAGGGCTTAGGGTTTACGATTTTGGGTTTAGTTTTTTGGGTTTAGGGTTTAGGGTTTGGGGTTTTTGGTTTATGTTTTAGGGTTTAAGAGATATGGTTTAGGGTTTATTGTTTTAGGGTTTACGGTTTCGAATTTTGGGTTTAGGCTTTAGGCTTTAGGATTTATGTTTTGGGGTTTAGGGTTTATTGTTTATGATTTAGGGTTTAGGGTTTAGGGTTTAGGGTTTTAGGGTTTAGGGTTTAGGATTTAGGGTTTAGGGTTTTATGGTTTAGGTTTTAGGGTTTAGGGCATAGGGTTTAGGGTTTAGTGTTTAGTTTTTTAGGTTTTTGGGTTTAGGGTTTAGGGTTTAAGGTTTACGGTTTGGGGTTTAGGATTTAGGGTTTAAAGTTTAGGGTTTAGGGTTAATGGTTTAGGGTTTTAGGGTTTAATGTTTCAGATTTTGGGCTTAGGGTTTATGTTCAAGGGTTTAGTGTTTAGTGTTTAGGATTTAGGGTTTAGGGTTTAGGGTTTAGGGGTTCTAGGATTTAGGGTTTTGGTTTCTGGGTTTATGGTTTAGCTTTTTAGGTTTAGGGTTTAGGGTTTAGGGTTTAGGGGTTTAGGGATTAGGGTTTTAGGGTTTAGGGTTTCGGATTTGGGGTTTAGGGTTTTGGGGTTTAAGGTTTATGTTCAGGGGTTCGGCGTTTAGTGTTCAGGATTTCGGGTTTAGAGGTTAGTGTTTAGGGTTAAGGGCTTTTAGGGTTTTGGTTTTAGGGTTTAGGGTTTTTGGGTTTATGGTTTAGGGCTTTGGGTTTAGGGTTTAGGGTTTAGAGTTTTGTGTTTAGGGGCTAGTGTTTGGGGTTTTTTGTTTAGGGTTTAGGGTTTAAGATTTAGGGTTTAGGGTTTTGGATTTCAGGTTTAGGGTTTATGGTTTATGATTTATGTTAGGGGTGTAGGGTTTAATGTTTAGGGTTTAGGGTTTAGGGTTTAGTGTTTACGGTTTTCAGGGTTTAGGGTTTAGAATTTTGGGTTTAGGATTTTAAGGTTTAGTTTCTAGGGTTTAGTTTTTAGTTTTTAGGGTTTAGGGTTTAGGGTTTAGGGTTTAGGGTTTACGATTTAGGGTTTAGGGTTTAGGGTTTAAGGCATAGATATTTGGGTTTAGGGTTTTGGGGTTTTTGGGTGTAGGGTTTCAAGTTTAGGGTTTAGGCTTTAGGGTTTAGGGTTAGGATTTAGGCTTTAGGGTTTAGGCTTTCGGGGTTCAATGTTTAGGATTTAGGGTTTAGGGTTTAGGGTTTACAATTTTAGGTTTAGGGTTTAGGGTTTAGGGTTTAGGTTTAGGGTTTAGGGTTTAGGGTTTACGGTTTTGGGTTTAGGGTTTAGGGTTTAGGGTTTAGGGTTTAGGGTTTACGGTTTACGGTTTAGGGTTTAGTGTTTACGATTTTCAGGGTTTGGGGTTTAGAAATTCAGTTTAGGATTTTAGGGTTTAGGTTCTAAGGTTTAGTTTTTAGTTTTTAGGGTTTAGGGTTTACGATTTAGGGTTTAGGGTTTTGGGTTTAGGGCATAGATTTTAGGGTTTAGGGTTTAGGGTTTTTTGGGTGTAGGGATTCGGGTTTAGGGTTTAGGGTTTAGGGTTAGGGTTTAGGGTTTAGGGTTTAGGGGTTCAATGTTTAGGATTTAGGATTTAGGGTTTACGGTTGACGGTTTCCGGTTTAGGGTTTAGGGTTTATGGTTTAGGTCTTAGGGTTTAGGGTTTAGGGTTTACGATTTTGGGTTTAGGGTTTAGGGTTTTCTGAGTTTAGGGCTAGGGTTTAGGGTTTAAGGTTTAGGGTCTAGTTTTTAGGATTTAGGGTTTAAGGTTTAGGGTTTAGGGTTTAGGGGTTTGGGTTTAGGGGTTAGGGTTTACGGTATTTGGTTTAGGGTTTAGGGTTTTTGGGTTTAGGGTTTAGGGTTTTAGGTTTAGGGTGTTTGGTTTAGGGTTTAGGGTTAGGGTTTAGGATTTAGCGTTTAGGATTTAGTTTTTAAGGTTTAAGATTTAGGGTTTTGGGTTTAGTGTTTAGGTTTTGTGTTCTATGGTTTAGGTTTTAGGGTTTAGGGCATAGGGTTTAGGGTTTAATGTTTAGTTTTTTTGTTTTTTGGGTTTAGGGTTTAGGGCATAGGGTTTACGGCTTAGGGTTTAGGATTTATGGTTAATGTTTTAGGGTTTTAGGGTTTAAGGTTTCAGATTTTTTGCTTAGGGTTTAGGGTTTAGGGTTTATGTTCAAGGGTTTAGGGTTTCGTGTTTAGGATTTAGGGTTTAGGGTTTAGGGTTTAGAGCTTTTAGGGTTTAGGGTTTTGGTTTTAGGGTTTATGGTTTAGCTTTTAGGGTTTAGGGTTTAGGGTTGAGGGGTTTAGAGTTTAGGGTTTTAGGGTTTAGGGTTTCGGATTTCGGGTTTAGGGTTTAGGGTTTAAGGTTTATGTTTAGGGGTTTGAGGTTTAGTGTTTAGGATTTCGTGTTTAGATTTTAGTGTTTATGGTTGTTGGCTTTTAGTGTTTAGGTTTTAGGGTTTAGGGTTTTAGGGTTTAGGGTTTAGGGTTTAGGGTTTAGGGTTTAGGGTTTTAGGGTTTAGATTTTAGGGTTTAGAGTTTTGTGTTTAAGGGTTAGTGTTTGGGGTTTTTGGTTTAGGGTTTAGGGTTTAGGGTTTAGGGTTTAAGATTTAGGGTTTAGGGTTTATGGTTTCAGGGTTTAGGGTTTCGGATTTGAGGTTTAGGGTTTAGGGTTTATGATTTATGGTTAGGGATGAAGGTTTTAATGTTTAGGATTTAGCGTTTAGAATTTTAGGTTTAGGGTTTTAAGGTTTAGGTTTTAGGGTTTAGGGCATAGGGTTTAGGGTTTAGTTTTTAGTTTTTACGGTTTAGGCTTTAGGGTTTAGGGTTTACGATTTAGGGTTAAGGGTTTAGGGTTTAGGGGATAGATTTTAGGGTTTAGGGTTTAGGGTTTGGGGTTTAGGATTTTGGGTTTAGGGTTTATGGTTTAGGGTTTAGGATTTAGGATTTATGGTTTAGGGTTTTTTGGGTGTAGGGTTTCAGGTTTAGGGTTTAGGGTTAGGGTTTAGGGTTTAGGGTTTAGTTTTTACGATTTAGGGTTAGGGTTTAGGGGTTTACGGTTTAGGATTTAGGATTTTGGTTTTAGGGTTTAGGGTTTTAGGGTTTAGGATTTATAATTTAGGGTTTATGGTTTGGGGTTTAGGGTTTAGGGTTTAGGGTTTAGGGTTTAGGATTTAGGATTTAGGGTTTAGGGTTTAGGGTTTAGGGTTTAGGGCGTAGATTTTAGGTTTTAGGTTTTAGGGTTTAGGGTTTAGGGTTTAGGATTTGGGGTTTAGGGTTTAGGGTTTAGAGTTTAGGGTTTAGGATTGAGGATTTAGGGTTTTTTGGGTGTAGGGTTTCGGGTTTAGGGTTTAGGGTTTAAGGTTTAGGGTTAGGTTTTAGGGTTTAGGGTTTAGGGTGTAGGGTTAGGGTTTAAGGTTTTGGGTTTAGGGTCTAGTTTTTAGGGTTTACGGCTTAGGGTTTAGGGTATAGGGTTTAGGGTTTAGGATTTAGGGTTTAGGAGTTTAGGGTTTAGGATTTACGATTTAGGTTTTAGGGTTTAGGGTTTATAATTTATGGTTTAGGGCTTGGGGTTTAGGGTTTAGGGTTTAGAATTTAGGGTTAAGGTTCTAGTTTTTAGGGCTTAGGGTTTAGGGTTTAGAATATAGGGTTTAGGGTTTAGGGTTTAGTGCATAGGTTTTTGGGTTTAGGGTTTAGGGTTTAGGGTTTGGGGTTTAGGGTTTAGGGGTTAAGTGTTTAGGGTTTAGGATTTAGGAGATAAGGGTTAGGGTTTAGGGTTTAGGGTTTAGGGTTTAGGGTTTCGGATTTAGGGTTTAGGGTTTAGGGTTTAGGGTTTAGGATATAGGTTTTATGGTTTAGGGTTTAGCGTTTAGAGTTTAGGGTTTAGGGTTTAAGGTTTTGGGTTTTTTTTTATTTATGGTTTCGGTTTTAGTGTTTAGGGTTAGGGTTTGGGGTTTCGGGTTTAGGGTTTAGTGTTTAGGGTTTAGGATTTAGGGTTTAGGGTTTCGTTTTTAGGGATTAGTGTTTACGGTTTGGGGTTCAGGGTTTAGTATTTAGGGTTTAGGTTTTTGGGTTGAGGGCATAGGTTTTATGGTTTAGGGTTTGGGGTTTAGTGTTTAGGGTTTAGTGTTGAGGGTTTTTGGGTTTAGGGTTTTTTTTTTCGGGTTTACGGTTTCGGGTTTAGGGTTTAGGGTTTAGGGTTTAGGTCTTACGGTTTAGGGTTTACGGTTTACGGTTTAGGGTTTTTTGGGTTTACGGCTGGGGTTTAGGTTTTATGGTTTAGGGTCAAGTTTTTAGGGTTTAGGGTTTAAGGTTTAGGGTTTAGGGTTTAGGGTTTAGGGGTTTGGGTTTAAGGGTTAGGGTTTGAGGTTTTTGGTTTAGGGTTTAGGGTCTTTTGGGTTTAGGGTTCAGGGTTTAAGGTTTAGGGTTTAAGGTTTAGGGTTTGGGTTTAGGGTTGGGGTTTAGGATTTAGCGTTTAGGGTTTAGTTTTTAAGGTTTAAGATTTAGGGTTTTGGGTTTTGGGTTTAGGATTTAGGGTTTAGGGTTTAGGGTTTTATGGTTTAGGTTTTATGGTTTATGGCATAGGGTTTAGGGTTTAGTGTTTAGTTTTTTGGGTTTAGGATTGACGGTTTAGGGTTTAGGATTTAGGGTTTTGGGTTTTAGGGTTTAAGGTTTCGGATTTTGGGCTTAGGGTTTAGGTTTTAGGGTTTATGTTCAAGGGTTTAGGGTTTAGTGTTTAGGATTTAGGGTTTAGGGTTTAGGGCTTTTAGGGTTTAGGGTTTTAGTTTTAGGGTTTATGGTTTAGCTTTTAGGGTTTAGCATTTAGGGTTGAGGAGTTTAGGGTTTAGGGTTTCGGATTTGCGATTTAGGGTTTAGGGTTTAAGGGTTATGTTCAGTGTTTGGGGTCTAGTGTTTACGATTTTGTGTTTAGAGTTTAGTGTTTAGGGTTAAGTGCTTTTAAGGTTTAGGTTTTAGGGTTTAGGGTTTTAAGGTTTAGGTTTTAGGGCTTAGGGTTTACGATTTAGGATTTACGATTTCGGTTTTAGGGTTTATGGTTTTAGGGTTTAGGATTTATAATTTAGGGTTTATGGTTTTGGGTTTAGGGTTTAGGATTGAGGATTTAGGGTTTTTTGGGTGTAGGGTTTCGGGTTTAGGGTTTAGGGTTTAAGGTTTAGGGTTAGGTTTTTCGGTTTCGAGTTTAGGGTGTAGGGTTTAGGGTTTAGGGTTAGGGTTTAAGGTTTAGGGTTTAGGGTCTAGTTTTTAGCGTTTACGACTTAGGGTTTAAGGTATAGGGTTTAGGGTTTACGATTTAGGGTTTAGGCGTTTAAGGTTTAGGATTTACGATTTACGTTTTAGGGTTTAGGGTTTTAGGTTTTAGGGTTTATAATTTATGGTTTAGGGTTTGGGGTTTAGGGTTTAGGGTTTAGGATTTAGGGTTTAGGGTTTAGGGTCTAGTTTTTAGGGCTTAGGGTTTTGGGTTTAGGGTTTCGGACTTAGGGTTTAGGGTTTAGGGTTTTCGGGTTCTAGGTTTGGGGTTTGGGGTTTAGGGTTTAGGGTCTAGTGTTATTAGGTTTAGGGTTTAGGGTTTCGAGTTTATGGTTTAGGGTCTAGCGTTATTGGGTTTAGAGTTTAGGGTTTGGGGTTTAGTTTTTAGGGTTTATGGTTTAGGTTCTCGGTTTAGGTTAGG
>NW_026651970.1:0-25200 GCF_029873635.1 Malania oleifera | reverse complement strand
TCTTTCTTTTTTCTAGGGTTTCGAGTTTAGGGTTTATGGTTTAGGGTTTAAGGTTAGGGTTAGGGTTAGGGTTTAGGGTTTAGGGTTTAGGGTTTAGGGGTTAGGGTTTAGGTTTTAGGGTTTTTAGGGTTTGGGGTTTAGAGGTTCGGCTTTAGGGTTACGGTTTAGGGTTTTAGGGTTGTGGGTTTAGGGTTTAGGGTTTTTGGTTTTGGGTTTGGGGTATTGGGTTTAGGATTTTGGGTTTAGTATTTAAGGCTAAGGGTTAGGGTTTTGGGTTTATGGTTTAAGGTTTAGGGTTTAGGGTTTAGGGTTTATGTTAGAATTGGTGCATTCCCAAAAGGGGGGGGGGTGAATTGGAATTTTAAACTTTTCTCCTAGGTTGAACTAGATGTTAGCAAAATATTTTAACCTAGGGTCTTTCTATGCAATTCCAAATGCGCTGATAAATATAATATGCGGAAATTTAAGTCAAGCGCATCATTCACATAATAACATGCACGTGAGGAAATATAAACAAAAGCACGATATAATACCCGGGTTCGGCCAACTGTGCCTACGTCCCCGCCTTTAGCTCGCAAGCCCGAGGATTCCACTAATAGCTCCCTTAAGGGTGGAGCGGCATCGATTACAACCAGGTCAATTAGCACAGGGGTTACCTCAACCTTAACTAGGTCAATTAGCGGGGCTGACCTCAACCTACACGCCTTAATAGGATAACGCACCTAGCTTTCCTAACCGGGTCTAAGCCAATCCGAGACTATTCCAGGGCTAGTCTCCCTCTTGAGGCCCGTGCCTGGAAATTCAATAGATGTGTATCACAATCAAATGGTAGAGTGATTATACTTTCATGTAAAGCAGATGTGTACCCAGTTACGTTCATTCACATACACTACCAATATGATTTAATATGTAAGCTCAGTGTGGTCTAATGTTTCAGCTCTCAAATATATTTTCTATCAGTGTAATACGTGCGTGAGAGTGTCAACAAGCATTCTTTGTATCTCAAGATATTCAATCAATAAGTTCACACAAAGATATCAAGTCTCAAATATTTCAATCAGCAGGATGTCTCAAGCATGTGAATATTAGATAATGTATATGCTTGGCTTGCAAAAGATGTGTAATCTTTGTATTTAGCAAATAATATATGAGTGAATGAATATTGCAACAAAGATCACTATCACATAAACAAATATCTTTTCAAAGTTATATCAAAATAAATCCCATAAGATATTTGGAAATGTTTTGAAGAGATTTTGTAATCCACAAACAAATACAAACTTCACAAGATATTGCAATGGATATGCAATACTCATAAGTTTAATACAAGTCTTCTTAGAAGAGACTTATTAACAAAGTCTCCTAAGAATACTTAGGTTTAGTTCTCAAGAGAAAATCATATCAAATAATCAAGAGTGGGAGAGCAAACCTATTTAGACTAACACTCAATCAACTTACAAAGGGTTTAATTAGTATGAGAGGGTAAGTATGAGTGTGTGAGGCTCAAAAATGAGTATTATAGGTTTTTGGATTTTCAAAGAACTCTCCCTAATCAAATTTGCTAATCTCTTGCTAATCTTAGCAAATGATGGGCTATATATAGACATTGGAAGAACTATAGCCGTTAGGACATGTAGGGTATTATTAATATTGTTTAAAATCATTTTAACCCTAATTAACCCTGTTTAAAAAAGTTTAACAGTGGTAAAAATCAAGGCAACCCGAGAGGTCTGGTCGACCAGAACCGTTTTGGTCGACCAGAGTTCATATGATTTGGTCAACCGGGCCAAATTGAACTGCCTAAGTCAGTCGATCGGATCTTTAAATTTGAAGCCTTTTTGCATGGTGCGGTCGACCGGGACTAAAATGAACTAACTTTTCAGTCGACTGGACGAGATGATTTTTCGTATATTCGAGGTTCGGTCGACCAGGCTGATTTGAACTAGGCCTGTTAGTCGACCAAACTGTTGCGACAACTCCTGTGGACCCTCAGTCGACCTAGTTGGTGCAATACAAAAACATCTCGGTTGACCAAGAAGTCAAATTGTTGACTTCATGAGGGTTCGGTCGACCGGGCCCAAATGAACTATACAGCTCGGTCGACCGAGCTGCAATCAACATATTGACCCAGACCTGGTTCGGTCGACCAGGGCCAAAATGAACTTCCTAGGTCAGTCTACCGAAAGTGCACATTTTGTGCATTTCAGTCCTTTTTCATCCAACAATCACCCTATTTCAAATAATCAAACATGTTTATGCATAAGTGAGTGTCCTAGGGTCCTTTTTAGGTTCTTTTTGAAGACAGAAAAAATCCGTTGTTGGTCGACCGAAGGGTAAACCCTAAGGTCTTTCTAAGGTCATTTGCATTATGAGCTTACACATTACATCATGCAAGTGATGCATGCAATTATTACAATCAAAGCCCTATTTACTATTACAGACCCTTTAAATGATAATGAAATAAAATACAATATGTATTGGGTCTTCCAACTTTAAGTTTTCACGTGTTATCAATATATCTGCTAATATAGACCTGCACATGAACTAGATATCCATTAAATACGCGAGCATTTGTTATTATCGAAACCGGGATATGACCCATCGGGTCAATAGTTTAGGGTTTTGGGTTTTGGGTTTAGGATTTAGGGTTTAGGGTTAGGGGTTAGGGTTTTGGGTATAGGATTTTTAGGGTTTACGACTTAGGGTTTAGGGTTTAGGGTTAGGGTTTAGGGTTTAGGGTTTAGGGTTTAGGGTTATAGGTTTTAGGGTTTAGGGCTTGGGGTTTAGGGCTTAGGGCTTAGGGTTTAAAGTTTTCTATTGTAAGGTTTTGGGTTTACGATTTAGGGTTTAAAGCTTTAGAGTTCAGGGTTTAGGGTTTTAGGGTTTAGGGTTTAGGGTTTAGGGTTTGTGCTTTAGGAATTACGCTTTAGGGTTTAGCATTTCGGGTTTAGGGTTTCGATTTTAGGGTATAGGGTTTAGGGTTTAGGATTTAGGGTTCAGGGTTGGCGGTTAGGGTTTAGCATATAGGGTTTTTAGGGTTTAGGGTTTAGGGTTTAAGGTTCAAGGTTTCGGGTTTAGGGTTTAGGGTTTATGGTTAAGGTTTAGGGTTTCTAGTGTTTAGGGTTTAGGGTTTAGGGTTTAGGGTTTAGGGTTAAGGCTTTAAGATTTAGGGTTTAGTGTTTAGGGTTTAGGGTTTAGGTTTAGGGTTTAGGGTTTTAGGGTTTAAGGTTCAGGGTCAAGGGTTTAGGGTTTAGGGCGTAGGGTTTATTGTTTAGGGTCTAGGGTTTAAGGTTTGTGGTTTTCAGTTTAGGGTTTAGGATTTAAGCTTTAGGATTTAGGATTTAGGGTTTTTTGGGTTTAGGGTTTAAGGTTCAGAATCTAGTGTTTAGCGTTTAGGGTTTAGGGTTTTGGTTTTAGGGTTTTGGGTTTTAGGTTTTGGGTTTAGGGTTTAGGGTTTAGGGTTTAGGGTTTAGGGTTTCGGTTTTAGGATTCAGGGTCTAGGCTTTAGGGTTTAGGGCTTAGGGTTTATTGTTTAGGGTCTTTGGTGTTGGGTTTTGGGTTTTGGGTTAAGGATTTAGGTTTTAGGATTGATGGTTTAGGGTTTAGGGATTAGGGCTTCGGGTTTAGGGTTTAGGGTTTAAGGTTCAGGGTCAAGGGTTTAGGCTTTAGGGCAAAGGGTTTAGGGTTTAGGGCTTAGGATTTATTGTTTAGGGTCTTGAGTTTAGGGTTTGTGGTTTTGGGTTTAGAGTTTAGGGTTTAGGATTTAGGGTTTAGGGTTTAGGGTTTAGGGTTTAGGGTTTAGGATTTAGCGTTTTGGGTTTAGGGTTTAGGGTTTAGGGTTTAGGGTTTAGGGTCTAGGGTTTACGTTTTGGGGTTTAGGGTTTATTGTTTAGGGTCTTTGGTTTAGGGTTTCGGGTTTTGGGTTAAGGGTTTAGGGTTTGGGAGTTAGGGTTTAGGGTTTAGGGTTTTGGGTTTTGGGTTTAGGGTTTAGGGTTTAGGGTTTTGTGTTTAGGGTTTGGGTTTAGGGTTTAGGGTTTAAGGTTTATGGTTTAGGTTTTAGGGTTTAGGGTGTGGGGTTTAGGGTTAGGGTTTACGGTTTAGGGTTTATGGTTTAGGGTTTAGGGTTTAGGTTTTCGAGTTTAGGGTTTAGGGTTACAGTTTAGGGTTTAGGGTTCAGGGTTTAGGGTTTCTACTCTTTAGGGTTTAGAGTTTAGGCTTTAGGGTTTATTGTTTAGGGTTTGGGGTTTAGCTTTAGGGTTTAGGGTTTAGGGTTCTGGTTAATGGTTTTTGGGTTTAGCGCTTAGGGTTAGGGTTTACATTTTAGGGTTCGGGGTCAAGGGTTTAGTGTTTAGGGTTTAGGGTTATTGTTTAGGGTATTTGGTTTAGGGTTAGGGGTTTTGCATTTCAGGTTTAGGGTTTAGGATTTAAGGTTTAGAGTTTTGGGTTTAGGGTCTAGGGTTTTGGGTTTAGGGTTTAGGGTTTACTGTTTAGGGTTAGGGTTTAGGGTTTTGGGTTTAGGGTTTAGGGTTTAGGATTTAGGGTTACGGTTTAGGGTTTTAAGGTTTTGGGTTTGGGGTATAGGGTTTGGGGTATAGGGTTTAGGGTTTAGTGTTTAGGGCTTAGGGCTAGGGTTTATGGTTTAGGGTTTAAGGTTTAAAGTTTAGGGTTTAGGGTTTAGGGTTTTGGATTTAGGATTTAGGGTTTGGGGTTAGCGGTTAGGGTTTAGGGTATAGGGTTTTTTGGGTTTACTGCTTAGGGTTAGGGTTGAGCGTTTTAGGGTTTAGGGTTTAGGGTTATAGGTTTTAGGGTTTAGGGTTTAGGCTTTTGGGTTTGGGCTTTAGGGTTTAGGGTTTAGGGTTTAGGGTCTAGGGTTAGGGTTTAGGGTTTAGGGTTTTATGTTTTAGGGTTTTGGGTTTACTGTTTAGGGTTTCGAGCTTTAGGGTTTAAGGTTTAGGGTTTTAGGTTTTAGGGTTTAGGGTTTGTGGTTTTGGGTTTAGGGTTTAGGTTTTAGGATTTAAGGTTTACAATTTAGCGTTTAGGGTTTAGGGTTTCAGGTTTTGGGTTTTGGGTTTTGGGTTTAGGATTTAGGGTTCAAGGTTAGCAGTTAGGGTTTAGGGTATAGGGTTTTTAGGGTTTAGGGTTTAGGGTTTACGACTTAGGGTTCAAGCTTTAGGGTTTAAGGTTTAGGGTTTTGGGTTTTTGGTTAGGGTTTAGGGTTTAGGGTTTAGAGTTTAGGTTTAGGGTTTAGTGTTTTGGGTTTAGGGTTTAGGGTTTAGTGTTTGGGTTTAGGGTTTAGGGTTTAGGTTTTAGGGTTCAGGGTCTAGGGTTTAGGTTTTAGGGTTCAGGGTCTAGGGTTTACGTTTTGAGGTTTAGGGTTTATTGTCTAGGGTCTTTGGTTTAGTGTTTCGGGCTTTGGGTTAAAGGTTTAGGGTTTAGGAGTTAGGGTTTAGGGTTTAGGGTTTACGGTTTCGGGTTTAGGGTTTAGGGTTTAGGGTTTTGTGTTTAGGGTTTAGGGTTAGGGTTTAGGTTTAGGGTTTAGGGTTTAAGGTTTATGGTTTAGGTTTTAGGGTTTAGGGTGTGGGGTTTAGGGTTAGGGGTTACGGTTTAGGGTTTATGGTTTAGGGTTTAGGGTTTCGAGTTTAGGGTTTAGGGTTAGGGTTTAGGGTTTAGGGTTTAGGGTTTAGGGTTTCTACTGTTTAGTGTTTAATGTTTAGGGTTTAGGGTTTAGAGTTTAGGCTTTAGGGTTTATTGTTTAGGGTTTGGGGTTTAGCTTTAAGGTTTAGGGTTTTAGGATTTAGGGTTTAGGGTTCTGGGTAATGGTTTTAGGGTTTAGGGCTTAGGGTTAGGGTTTACATTTTCGGGTTCGGGGTCAAGGGTTTAGTGTTTAGGGTTTAGGGTTTATTGTTTAGGTTATTTGGTTTAGGGTTAGGAGTTTTGGGTTTCGGGTTTTGGGTTTAGGATTTAAGGTTTAGAGTTTAGGGTTTAGGGTCTAGGGTTTCGGGTTTAGGGTTTACTGTTTAGGGTTTAGTGTTAGGGTTAGGGTTAGTCTTAGGGTTTAGGTTTCTGGGTTGAGGGTTTAGAGTTCAGGATTTTGGGTTATGGTTTAGGGTTTTAAGGTTTTGGGTTTAGGGTTTTGGGTTTGGGGTATAGGGTTTAGGGTTTAGTGTTTAGGGCTTAGGGCTAGGGTTTAGGGTTTAGGGTTTAAGGTTTGAAGTTGAGGGTTTAGGGTTTAGGGTTTAGGGTTTATGGTTTAGGGTTTAGTGTTTTGGATTTAGGATTTAGGGTTTGGGGTTAGTGGTTAGGGTTTAGGGTATAGGGTTTTTTGGGTTTACGGCTTAGGGTTAGGGTTTTGCGTTTTAGGGTTTAGGGTTTAGGGTTATAGGTTTTAGGGTATAGGGTTTAGGCTTTTGGGTTTGGGCTTTAGGGTTTAGGGTTTATTGTTTAGGGTCTAGGGTTAGGGTTTAGGGTTTAGGGTTTTATGTTTTAGGGTTTTGGGTTTACGGTTTAGGGTTTAAAGCTTTAGGGTTTAGGGTTTAGGGTTTTAGGGTTTAGGGTTTAGGGTTCGTGGTTTTGGGTTTAGGGGTTTTAGGATTTAAGGTTTACAGTTTAGCGTTTAGGGTTTAGGGTTTCTGGTTTTGTGTTTTGGGTTTAGGATTTAGGGTTCAATGTTAGCGGTTAGGGTTTAAGGTATAGGGTTTTTAGGGTTTAGGGTTTACGACTTAGGGTTCAAGCTTTAGGGTTTAAGGTTTAGGGTTTAGGGTTTATGGTTAGGGTTTAGGGTTTAGGGTTTAGGGTTTCCAGTGTTTAGGGTTTAGAGTTTAGGGTTTAGTATTTAGGGTTTAGGCTTTAAGCTTTAGGATTTAGTGTTTACGGTTTGGGATTCAGGTTTAGGGTTTATGGTTTTAGGGTTTGGGGTTTAGGGTTCGGGGTCAAGGGTTTAGGGTTTAGGGTTTAGGTTTTAGGGCGTAGGGTTTATTGTTTTGGGTCTAGGGTTTAGGGTTTGTGGTTTTGGGTTTAGGGTTTAGGGTTTAGGGTTTAGGGTTTAGAATTTACGCTTTAGGGTTTAGGATTTAGGGTTTAGGGTTTCGGGCTTTGGATTTAAGGTTGAGTGTTTAATGTTTAGGGTTTACGGTATAGGGTTTAGGGCTTTTGGTTTAGGGTTTTTGGTTTAGGGTTTAGGGTTTACGTTTTAGGGTTCATGGTCTAGGTTTTAGGGTTTAGTGTTTAGGGTTTATTATTGAAGGTCTTTGGTTTAGGGTTAAGGGTTTAGGTTTTAGGATTTAGGGTCTAGGGTTTAGGTTTTAGGGTTTCGGGTTTAGGGTTTAGTGTTTAGGGTTTAGGGTTCAGGGTCAAGGGTTTAGGGTTTAGGGCTTAGGGTTTATTGTTTAGGGTCTAGAGTTTAGGGTTTGTGGTTTTGGGTTTAGGGTTTAGGGTTTAGGATTTGAGGTTTAGGGTTTAGGGTTTAGGGTTTAGGGTTTAGGATTTAGGGTTTAGTGTTTTGGGTTTAGGGTTCAGGGTCATGGGTTTAGGGTTTAGGGCTTAGGGTTTATTGTTTAGGGTCTAGAGTTTAGGGTTTGTGGTTTAGGGTTTAGGGTTTAGGGTTTAGGATTTGAGGTTTGGGGTTTAGGGTTTAGGGTTTAGTGTTTTAGGTTTAGGGTTTAGGGTTTAGGGTTTAGGGTTTAGGGTTTAGGTTTTAGGGTTCAGGGTCTAGGGTTTAGGGTTTAGGGTTTATTGTTTAGGGTCTTTGGTTTAGGGTTTGGGGTTTTGGGTGAAGGGTTTAGGGTTTAGGATTTAGGGTTTAGGGTTTATTAGGGTTTAGAGTTTAGGGTTTAGTGTTTAGGGTTTAGGGTTAGGGTTAGTGTAATAACTCGGAAAAAAAATTAGTAAAAAAAAATTAATTAGTTTATTAAAAGAATTAAAATTAAGAGTAATTATTGATTAGTTAGTTAGTTAAACATTATTAAATTAATTAATTAAATAATTAAATAAAAGGAAAAAATTAAATTAAAATTATTTATTATTAATCAATTAATTAATTAAGTATTGTTAAATTTAATTTATTGAATAATAATGTGATGTATATATGAATATATAAGGATAAAATATATATAGGTTAAGTCAAAGTAAAGAAAAAAAAAGTAAAGAGAAAAAGAGAAAGAAAGCTTACCTCTCCACATGTCTCTCTCAATCTTTCTCTCTGCAAATTGTCTCGGCTTCTCTCACGTCCCCGCCTCTCGCCTTCGTCCTCCTTCTTTCTCTTCTCGATTTCGTCAGCCTAATGAGTGCCTATCAGAAAATAGAAGGTGTCGTTGGATTTCTAACTCCGCCACCGACATTTCTACTGGAGCGGATTTGTCGTGGGAGCGGCGTAGGTACCACTCCTGGGGAAAGGTATATTTTCCCTAATTTCTTAATTTATTTTTAAATTTGTTGTTAAATCGATGATCAAGCACCACCATGGGGTCTTAGTCGTGGTTGTTGTCATTTTGGCGTAGGTAATTTTTCAATTGAAATTTTTTAGGCCCTACTCCAAAGCGAGAGTGAGATTTGGGAAATTTGGTAATTTGACTATATTTAAGGGTATATTTATTTATTTAGAATTTATGGCCTTAGGAAATATTAAAATAATATTTTATTTAGGGTTAATTTAATGGAATTAAGATTTTTGATTCAAGGTCCGGGTGAGCGCCGCAGGTATTTTTCGGGATCCCTGTTGGCGTAGTTCAAGAAATCAGGTAAGGGAAAAATTTATATATTAAATCAGGGTTTTCATGAATTAAAAATGACTATGTGTTATTTATGTATATATGTTTTTATGTGGGTTTAAAATGCTAGCCATGGAATTTATGTTTTCTGAGCCTTGGATTGTCGATATAGTTATGTATATGTGAAAGTGAACGAATAAAAGTGAAAAGAATTTTCCGATGAAGTAAATAAGAAATGAAATGTATTTTGAGCATATAAATGTTAAATATGGGTTGGCTTATTTTATGAGAAATATGTATGAATTTTACTACTAAATTGTGTGGCATAAGAGTCTGTGCAAATTATATGTTAAATGTATGAGATGCAGGCTAAGTAAGTAAAGCAATGAGAATAAAATATGATATGGACAATGTCGCCTGTGTATGTTAAATGCAACCATGTAAAGGTACGACAGCTGAAAGTCGGGTTAGCAGATTCTAGCGCATTTCTATGTGGACTAACTGTAGCAGATTCTAGCGCATTTCTGTGTGGACTAACTGATGACGGCTAAAAAGCAGCTGTAGTACAAAGGAATGAAATGAAAACGTTATGCAATGAAATGACAAGGAATGACAATGCAATGAAATGAAATGTGAAATGTGAATGATACAAATGGGAAAGAGTCACTTAAAGTGAAACACAAAGAAATGTTAAGTTATGAACATGAAAGAATGTGAATGATTGAATAACGATGGAAATAATGATGTATTATGACATTAGAAGTATCTATGTATGTAAAACATGTTACGATTGGGCGAGGCATACTCTTCGCCTGAGGGCTTACTGAGTAAGGCGAGTGCACTAGTAGTTTCAGATGCGGCAGTAGCTGCATAATGCACTAGGGCAGAGGGAACCTACTTGTATGGGCGGGTAGAATTCCCTATCCTTAGGGCCTTTGCCGGTAAACTATTGTTGAATGCGTGAGTACGAGATCAATTTAACACTTGAGGGCTTACTGAGTAAGGTGAGTGCCCTGGTATGCTTAAATTGTGACCTTCGGTTACTAAATGTATCAGAGCAGAGGGGTGCTACTTGTATGGGCGGGTAATCACCCTTATCCTCAGGAAATCTCGTGGGTTAAATCTTTTGCATGTGTTTGGTTAGGATCAGAGAATGATTTCAGAAATTATGTTAATGATTTTCAAATGTTATATAATATGTTATTATATAAACTCATATTGGTCACACACTGTTTTAATATATTGTTTCTTCCCTTACTGAGAATGAAATAAGTTGGCTATGGCATAGGAAATTAGGACATGCTAGCATGGACCTATTATCCAAATTATCAAAGAAAAATCTTGTAAAAGGATTACCAAATACCAAATTCATAAAAGACAAGATGTGTGATGCATGCCAAAAGGGAAAGCAAGTTAAAACAAGCATTAAAAAGAAAAGTATATATCTACTAAAATACCCCTAGAACTATTACACGTAGACTTATTTGGTCCAACTAGAACCTTAATCCTAGGAGGAAAACAATATGCTTTTGTAATAGTGGATGATTATTCAAGATTCACTTGGGTATTATTCCTAGCAAATAAAGATGAAGCTTGTGACATGCTAATCACCTTATGTAAGAAATTACAAAATGAAAAGGGTTATAATGTAATGAGTTTTAGAAGTGATCAAGGTAGGGAGTTTAGAAACAAAGAGGTTGATAAATTTTGTAATGAATATGGAATAAATCATAATTTCTCAGCACCTAGAACTCCACAAAAAAATGGAGTTGAAGAAAGAAAAAATAGAACCATACAAGAAATGGCAAGAACAATGATAAACGAAAAATAACCTACCTAAATACTTTTGGGCTGAAGTTGTAAATATAGCATGTTATATTGTAAATAGGGTGCCTATAAGATCAAGTATAGACAAAACACCGTATGAACTATGGAAAGGTAGAAAATCTAATATATCCTACTTTCATGTATTTGGATGCAAATGTTTTATCCTTAACACTAAAAATGATTTAGGAAAATTTGATGCAAAATCTGATGAAGGCATCTTTTTAGGCTACTCTACAAATACCAGAGCCTATAGGGTTTATAATAGAAGAACACTTACTATCATTGAATCAATACACATAACATTTGATGAGTCAAACAATTATGAAAATAAAATTAAGATTGATGAAAAAGAAGATATTTCAAAAAAAAAAAAGATCTTGAAATAAAAGAAGAAAATAATAATAAAACTTCAAATGAAAACATTGTTGTAAATCTAGAACTACCTAGAGAATGGAGATATGCTAAAAGTCATCCAAAAGAACAAATTCTTGGAGAAACTTCAAAAGGAATAACCACTCGAGCCTCATTGAAAAATATTTGCAACCATTATGCCTTTTTATCTCAATTTGAACCTAAGAATATTGAAGAAGCCTTAAAAGATGACTCTTGGATTATAGCTATGCAAGAGGAACTAAATCAATTTTAAAGAAGTCAAGTGTGGGAACTTATACCTAAACCCAAAGAGAAATCAATCATAGGAACTAAATGGGTGTTTGGAAATAAAAAGGATGAAAATGAGATAGTTATAAGAAATAAAGTTAGGCTAGTAACATAAGGTTATAATCAAGAAGAAGGTATTGATTATGATGAAACCTTTGCTCCTGTAGCAAGAAATGAAGCAATTAGGATGCTTTTAGCTTATACAGACTATAAGGACTTCAAATTATACCAAATGGATGTAAAAAGTGTTTTCCTAAATGGATATATAAATGAAGAAGTATGTGTTAAACAACCTCCAGGTTTTGAAAATTCAAAAAATCCTAATCATGTATTTAAGTTAACAAAAGTTTTATATGAATTGAAACAAGCTCCTAGAACTTGGTATGAAAGGCTAAACAAGTTCCTAATTCAAAACAATTTTTCAAGAGGAAAAATAGATAGCACTTTATTTATAAAAACCAAAAACAAAGACATGCTTATAATACAAATTTATGTTGATGATATTATTTTTGGAGCAACTCATGAGGATTTGTGTAATGAATTTCCTAAGTCTATGCAAAAAAAGTTTGAGATGAGCATGATGGGAGAGTTAAATTACTTCCTAGGGTTACAAATCAAACAAGCGAAAAACGGAACTTTCATAAATCAAACTAAATATATTAAAAACATGTTAAAGAAGTTTGATATGGAAGGAAGTAAACGTATAGGTACTCCCATGAGTACCTCAACTAGTCATGACAAGGATGAAAAAGGGAAACAAGTATATACCAAGCATTATCGAGGCATGATAGGAAGCTTACTTTATTTAACAGAAAGTAGACCAGATATTATGTTTAGTGTATGTATGTGTGCTAGGTTCCAATCAGCTCCTAAGGAATCACACTAATCAGCCGTTAAAAGAATTCTTAGATATCTACTAAGCACACTTGAACTAGGTTTATGGTATCCAAAGGGAACTGAATTTGAAATGATAAGCTATTCTGATGCAGACTTTGCTGGATGCAAGACAGATAGAAAAAGCACAAGTGGAACTTGTCATTTTCTAGGACACTTTTTAGTCTCTTGGTCTTCAAAGAAACAAAACTCTGTGGCATTATCCATAGCAGAAGCAGAATATATTGCAGCAGGAAGTTGTTGTGCCCAAACATTGTATATGAAACAACAACTAAAAAATTTCAAAATTCAATATCAAACTATTCCAATAAAATGTGACAACACAAGTGCCATAAATATTTCAAAAAATCCGGTATCTCACTCAAGAACAAAACATATTGATACAAGGCATCACTTCTTAAGAGATCATGTGCAAAACGAAGACATAATGCTAGAATTTGTAAATACAAATGACCAATTAGCAGACATATTCACAAAACCATTCTTTGAAGAGTGATTCATATTCATTAGAAGAGAATTAGGAATGATGCATATTCGAGAAGCAAACTAAAGAAATTTTTTTCTTAGCAGGCGATTGCCACCTAGGCCCCAGGCAACTGCCAGGCTACTAACTTTCAAATTTTTTGATTGACAGGCGTCCGCCTTATCCTAGCAGGCAACCGCCTCGAGGCACGTAGGGTTTAAAACCCTGTTTTATGTCTTTTTAACTTCCTTCAGGTGCTTGCTACTTCTCCTCTCTCTTCGAAAATCCTCTTTCCTACTCTTTTTCACACAAATTATTCTTCCAAATCAGCCTGAAACCATGCATCAAACCTACCCTCCACATCAAATCGCGAATAAAAACTAGGGTTTATCAGCCTTCCTCTTCAAAACAATCATGTCACGGATCAAATCGGTTGGTAACAAGGGTTCCTCCTCCTCCACAAGGATCAACAATGATGAATTAGAGAAGTGGTTAGTAACTCCTCATACTAAGCAACTCTATAGGAATCAAATCACTTCAGCCGAACCCATTCTAGGTAAAATCCTTGATGTTACATTCTTTAATTATGATTTTCCTGAAATCATGGATCTTTTTAAGGAAATTGGGTGGGAACAGTTTATTACATATCAAGAAAAAGGGTACTATCCAAACGTGGTTCGGATTTTCTATGCTAACATGAAAAGGTTTGAAAATGGGATCAAAACAAATCTTCTAGGACAAAATATTCATCTTACTCCCATATCTTTGGCAAAAATTCTTCGAGTCAAGTCAGGAGATTTTGAGGTTCACATTGTTGAGAAACAATGGATAATGTCTCAAGGATTTACTCTAGAGGAGTTTTTACCCCTAGTAATAACTGATACACCTATCTCCTTTGGGCATCCACCTCTTTACAAACAGCTCAATCTTCAAGCTTTAATCCTATACAAACTTATCACATATAATATCCTACCACGTTCCGGCTCCCATGATCATATTTCCTTCTTAGATTGTTTTATTATGTGGTGTATAATTAAAGGCAAAAGGCTGGATCTTCCAAGTTTTCTTCTCAAATGGATCATTATGAAAGTTGATGCCCCTCGTGTCATTCTACCATATACTGGGATGTTAAATATGGTATTTGCTCATTTCTATGTTCTTACACCATCGTTTAACTTCACTAGAAAAACCCATTATGATATCTTTTCGGATACTATTCTTAAGCAAATAGGATACAAGCACTCTCCTCAAGGGTGGTTTCACAAAGGACATCGTCACACCTCATCTGCATCACCACCTCAGCTTTCCATGCCAGCCCCTTCAGTACAAATTGAACCAGAAACTCCTTCTTGGTTTGTTTCATTTTTTATCACTATATGACCTTTAGTGATGGAATGCAATCTGGACTTGGTACACTTAGGGAGAAGGTTTCTATAGTGGAAACGCATTGTTCAAGTCTTGTTCAGTGTGTTGGCAAGATTGAGCAACATCTGGCTAGCTCTTCCAAAGGCAAATCTCAAATGAATATCAGTTCTTCTAGTGATGATTAATCTGCTGAACAATCTGGTGAATAAGAAGAAGAAGATGATGAAATTGGGTCTATGGAAGCTTCTGATTGATGTATTTCATTTATGTGCTATTTAACACTTTAGTATATGTATTAGTATTTCTAAGTACTTCTTCGGCTAGTATTTCTTGTGCATTTGTAAGATCTACAAGTACTATGTTCTCCAACACTTCATTATGTTGTTTTTGTATTGCTCTCTTTTCGTTTTTGATTGATGTCCAAAGGGGGAGATGTTTGAGAGAAGGAAGTGCAAAAATGAAATATGCTATGGTTTGTAAGACTATGAATATGTATGGAATACCTTGTATGAATTCATTACTTGTAAGAATATGAATATATATGGGTATGAATTCATTTTGCAAGTGCATGGTTTGTATAAATATTTTTGGTATATCATGCTTGTTGAAAAGGGGGCCATGAGCATTATTTCCTATTATTATTATTTTTGCTCTCGATTTTTCATCATCAAAAAGGGAGAGATTGTTCACCTAACAAGGCTTACAATTCTTATTTTGATGATAACAAATCATGATATGTTTAATATGGTTTATTTCAAGTAAAAGTTTTTCAGGAAAAAAGGCAAAGCTTAAAGGTAGTGACAAAGCTCAAAAGGATGATAAAGTTTGTGAATTCAAAAAATCAAGAAATAAAGATGATTCGAAGCTCAAAGATGATAGAAGAACAAGGACTTACTTGAAGATCAAATAAATAAAGTTTTTAAGGATGTTTGTATGTAAGTAGTTCAAGTAAAACTCCAAATATAAACTGAATTGAAGCTCTCATAAAATAAAAAAAAAACTTAGAAATAAAGTTTTAAGTAAAACCCTAAAGTATGATTTTCAAATCAAAGGAAATAAGGGTTTAAAAAAAAAAAAAAAACAGAAGGGCCAAGCGATTGCCTACTCCTGCCAAGCGACTGCCCAAATTAAATGAATATATTCAAAGAGGCAATAGGGTGCCAGGCGACTGCCTGAGCACAGCCAAACGCCTGCGTGGTCATCCCAAGCGACTGCCTGAGTTCTGGCAAGCGACTGCTAGTGTTTTGTGCTTTAAGTTTCTTCTATGGTAGGGGACTGTCAGGTCATGACAGGCGACTGCCACTCGAACGTTAGTTTAAAAACTTCCAATGGGAAGATTTTTTAAATGGATTTTTTGGGCACTACTATTTTGAAAAACTTGGGGATTACTTCAAGGAAACTTTGAGGGCAAGGAATTACTTTTAAACATCTATAAATAGCCCCAAACTTTAAAGATTTTTACACCAAGAAATTTTCTAGCAATCAAAGTTCTCAAAAAGCTCTCAAACTCTCTTGTGTTCATCCAACTTCGAATACTGAGTTGTTGCTGATTCAAACTCCGAAGTAAAGCTTTCAAAGTCTAAATCTTTCAATACTTGGAAGATATTTGGTGATCCAAAATCAGTATTAAGCTTCAATCCTTTTATATTTTATTTACTTTGAAGTATTCTTGTACTGAATGTTGTACTGACTTACTCTATTGTGAGAGTGTATCTTGTACACAAACCTTTTCTCTATCTTGGTTCTTGTTTACAAACGATTCAAGGTTGTAGAATCGTTGGACCAAACGAGGGAATATCATTTGGAGAGGCAGGCTTTAGCCTAAAGGAAGGAGTGATTGTAACCAGTATTGTTCCATCCATCAACGGAACTGAACTAGTGAATCCTTTGGTGGTTTGCCAAAGGCAAGGACGTAGGCTGGGTATAAGACGAACCTCGTAAAAGCTTTGTGTGTCTCTCTATTCCTTACTCTTTATTTTTCAGCAATATTTACAACCAGCGTGTATGCTTTAAATTATTAAATTCTGAGTGTATGGTTGTTAAATAGACTAGAGGATAATTTGTTTCTGCTTGATCAGCATTGATTGCGGAAACCGAAAGGGACTACGTTAGTTGATCATCTTAAACTTATTAATCTGAAAGTTTATTTAGAAACTAAACACAAAGAAGAAGTGTGAGTTTGGAATAACATAGGGCTTTCATAATTCAGCGTGCCTTACAATTAATTATAGGGCTATTAATACAAAGATCAAGATTTTAATTATCTTGTTGATTGGTTATGGTTGAATTGATTTTGTGTTTACTTGTTGTGATTGTTGATATAAAACAAAGTATTAAAAAGAATATAAGTTTAAAAATCCAATTCACACCCCCTCTTGGGAAGCTATCCTAATTTCACTAATTGTTCTTAGGGGGCTTTGCTCATAAGCCTATCCTAAGAAGACTTGTATTGAATTTTCGAGTGTTGCATTTTTGTTGCAATAACTTAGGAAGTTTGTATTTGTTTTTGGTTTGCAAAACTTTTTCAAAACTTACTCAAATATCTTGTAGGATTTACATTGACATATTTGTGAAAAGATATTTGTGTTTGTGATATTAATCTCTGTTGCAATATTTATTCAAGTATACATAATTTTCTGAATAAAAAGATCGCATATCTTTTGCAACCCAAGCATATACACTATTTGCATGATAGATATATTCTTCTCTTTGGAATATTTGAAACTTGAGTGATATCTTTGTTTAAGCACCTTGATTGAGAACATCTTGAGAAACAAAGATTGCTTGTTGATACTTTCATGCACTTATTACACTAATAAAAAATACATTTGAGAGTTGAAATATTAGACCACATTGAGCTTACATATTAAATCATATTGTGGTGTATGTGACTGAGCGTATCTAGGTACACGTCTACTTTACATGAAAGCATAATCGCTGTACCATTCTATTTAATTGCAAATCTATTGTATTTCTAGGCATGGACCTAAAGAGGGAAACTAGCCCTTTGAAAAAGTCCTGAATTGGCTTAGACCTGGTTAGGAAAGTTTTGTGCGCCGTTTTGTTAAGGCGTGTAGGTTGAGGTCAGCCCCGCTAATTAACCTGATTGTAAAGGTTGAGGTCAGCCCTATGCTAATTAACTCGATTGTAATCAGTACCGTTCCACCCTTAAGTGAGCCTTTAGTGGAATCCTCGGGCTTGCGAGCTAGAGGCGGGGACATAGGCACAGTTGGCTGAACCCCGATAACATATCGTGTGTTTGTTTATGTTTCCGCACTCTATATTTACCACATGTGAATGTTATGGGGTGAATGATGTGTAAGATTTAAATTTCCGTATATTATATCTACTTGCACATTTGGGATTACATTGAAAGACCCTAGGTAGTTAAATCATATTGATTTCTGATTTAACCTAGGAGAAAAGTTTAAAATTTCAATTCACCCCCCTCTTGGGAATACAACAATTGTAACAATTGGTATCAGAGTCTCATTGCACTTGACTTAAACGTTTTTGCAAAAGGATCGCAATGGCTCAAATTGTTGTATCCCTATTCGGTGAGGGACAGTCACTTTTTAGTCCTCCTATATTTTTTGGTGTCAATTACACCATGTGGAAAATCAGGATAAGCGTTTTCATAAAATCTATGAACTAGAGGGCCTGGTAGGTGATTATAAATGGAATTTGTATGCTTGTAGAAAATGATATTACTTTAATGCATGCAAATTCATATGCCATGGACATGCTATGTTGTGCTTTAGACACTAATATTTTGTTTGAGTTTATGGCATGTCATAGTGCACCGAAAATCTGGGATGAATTCGAAAAGAAGTATGGAGAATCCGATGAAAAGGAGACCATCACTCCAGAGGTGTCATGCTCAGATGATCAGGGAGTGGTAAGTGATAGGGAAATGACATTAATAGAAGAAAAGGTATATGATTCTAACTCAATCTCAATTGATGATTCTTACATTAACTGTTGTGATATGTCAAATGTTGAATCATCTGTTGAATACCATGATAATTATGTTGATGATGCATGTGATGATTCTTATGTTGAATGTCATGTTATGTCATATGATGAATCATCCAATATTCCCTATGACAATACTATTGAAATTGCATGCAATGATTCATATGAAAACTTATGTGTTAACTCTCATAATGAATCGTGTGTTGAATTGAATAATAAAAGCATGCTGTCATTTGCAAAACTACAAAAGACCTTATTGAAAATGAATAAATTTCTAGTTAATATATCTAAGCAGAAATCATTATTGAAAATTGAGATTAAAGGTATAGCTAAGCAATTAAAAGAATTAAAAGATTATCATACTATCATTGACAATGATAAGAGAAAAATTGAGAAGATATTGAAAATTATCTGCTTAGAAGAAATAGATGATTATCCTATTGTTGCACCTAAAGTAGAATATGAAAAGAATAATCATAATAAACCCTTAAGAATCAAAAGAAATAAATTTTTCAAAAAGGGTTCATATTATAAATCTCATAGTCATTTATCTGCCTATTTTTTAAAAAATATAACAAATAAGCAAAATCCTTCACGCATATACAAAATTTGCTTATTTAGTAAAATGAAAGAGCACATCAGTTTTAATTGTCTATTTAGAAGTGCCTGAGGCCTAGACAAAGAAATGATATGAGTGATCATGAAAGCAGACCCCGTAGGACTTATGGAAAAATGGATTCAAATTGAAATTGTATTCTAGTTCATTTTTCCTTGGTTCCTAGGTTTAGGGGTTGTGATGACTGTACGTTTGGGAAGTGATTGTTGCTTAAAACGAAACTCTTAATATACACACTCACTAAACAATTCTGCTATACTAAGACATTTTATCCACTTCCAAATGGACATGGCATCTATGTCTTGCACTTAATTCTAAATGCTTAACCCATGTTAACATGAAAATCACAAAAGTTAAGCAACTGTTATCCTTTGCACAAAATTAAGTATTAGGGTTCTATCTTATATCATATATCACTATACCCTAAGCTCACTTTTGAATATGAAAAGCTTAAATCAAAGTCAGGTCATCACTCTAAGGTTAAAGCACTAATGATCATAAATGACTAATATATATATTGAGTGTTTCTCATAGTCATAACCAAATTAGAGGCATCCACTAGGGGATTGGTCCCTTTGAGCTTAAATTGTAAAGTCTTTAGTCTTGGTTATCTCATCCATAGGAAATTCTTACCAAACCACGATCATATTCGGTGAGGTTTCACTCATTCCTTGGAATGTATCCTTGTTCCTCTATGTCATCATTTATGAAGAATACTCCCCAATCACCAAAAAGCATTGTTCAAGAAAAGTTACATACTCCTTAGTCTTCAGTGCCAAAATAGTTAGGACTCAAAGGAAAGTACAGCCAAAGTAGTTGCAAAAATGGGAAGTAATCTACGCTCAATATGTTAAATCTTAGTACATGCTTCAATTGTGTAATATTTCTTCACCAAGAATCCCTAAAAAATCATGTTTATGTTGTAACACATCAAATCTGAACTTATGGAAGAACTTTGGATCAAAATGAAGCCAAATCGGGGAAATTCATTATGCTCGGTCGACCAAGCATTGACTGAGTAAAAGCTTCCGGCTGACCGAACAAGCATTGACTTTGACCTTACAGTCGACCAAACCTTAGTGAACCTATCTACCCTGGTTGATCGATCATGTCAGTTTCCCTTTGGTCGACCAAACATAGATACAGTACTCCATTTCGGTTGACCGTAAACCCTAAAACCCAAAACCCTAACCCCAAACCCTATACCCTAAACCCTAAACCCTAAACCCAAAACAAAAAACCCTAAACCAAAAACTCAAAACCATAAACCCTAAACCCCAAACCATAAACTCCTAGACCCTAAACCCTAAACCCTAAACCCTAAAACTCCAAATCCCTAAACCTTAAACCCTAACCCTAAACCCAAAACCCAAAATCGTAAACCCTAAACCGTAAACCATAAAACCTTAAACCTTGAACCCTAAACACTAAATCCTAAACCCTAAACCCGAAACCATAAACCCTAAACCCTAAAGTCTAAACCTTAAATCCAAAACCCTAAATCCTAAACCCTAAACCCTAAACCCTAGACCCTGAACCATAAACCCTAAACCCTAAACCCCAAACCACAAACCCCAAACCCTAAAGCCTAAACCCAAAAACCCTAAACCCTGAAACTAAACCCAAAACCCTAAACCCTAAACCGTAAACACTAAAGCCTAAACCCTAAAGCCTAAACCCTAAAAACCCTATACCCTAAACCTTTAACCCGAAACCCTAAAACCTAAACCCTAAACCCTAAACACTAAACCCTAAACCCTAAAACTCTAAACCCTAAATCCTAAAACAAAAAACCCTAAACCCAAAAACCTAACCCTAGACCCTAAACCCAAACCCCACACCCTAAACCCTAAAACCTAAAACACTAAACCCTAAACCCTAAACCCTAAACCCAAAACCCCAAACCCTAACCCCAAACTCTAAACCCAAAACCCTAAACCCTAGACCCTAAACACTAAACAATAAACCCTAGACCATAAACCTTAAACCCTAAACTCTAAACGCCAAAGCTTAAACCCTAAACCCTTAATGCTAAACCCTATACCGTGAACCCTAAACACTAAACCCTAAAACCATAAACTATAAACCGTAAACTTTAAACCTTGAACCCTAAAACCAAAACCCAAAAAAATAAACCATAAACCATAACCCCGGGTCGACTCCAAAATCGAAAACCAGTCATACCATCAATTCAAAAATTTTCAACAACCCAAAATTTTTTAAAGAAAATCGTCCAAATCGGAGTTCAAACGAAGAAGTTATGCCCTCTTCTTTTTCCAATAAACTTCAAAGTGTGACAGACCCTAAACCCTAAACCCTATACCCAAAACCCAAAACCCTAAATCCTAAACCCTAAACCCTAAACCCTAACACAAAACACTAAACCCGAAACCCTAAACCCTAAAAACACTAAACCTTAAACCCTAAACCCAAACCCCTAACCCTAAACCACAAACCCTAAACTCTAAACCCTAAACCCTAAACCCTAAGCCCTAAACCCTAAAGCCTAAAGCTTAAATCCTAAACCCTAAACCAAAAACCCTAAACCTTAAACCCTAAACCCTAAAACCCTAGACCCTAAACCCTAAACCTTAACCCAAAACCCCAAACCCTAAACCCTAAAACTTCTAAATCCAAAACCTTAACCCCAAACCCAAAACCCAAAATCCTAAACCCTAAACCCTAAACCCTAAACCCTAAAACTCCTAAACCCAAAACCTTAAACCCTAACCCTAAACCCTAAACCTTAAACCATAAACCCAAAACCAAAAATCGTAAACCCCAAACCCCAAACACTAAAACCCCAAACCCTAAACCCCAAACACTAAACTCTAAACCCTAAACCTGAAACCCTAAACCCTAAACCCTAGACCTTAAATCCAAAACCCAAAACCCTAAACCCAAAACCCCAAACCCTAAACCCAAGACCGAAAATAATAAACCCTAAACCCTAAACCCTAAACCCCAAACCCTAGACCCTGAACCCTAAACCCTAAACCCCAAACCCTAGACCCTAGACCCTAAACCTTTAACCCTAAACCCCAAACCACAAACCCAAAACCCTAAAGCCTAAACCCTAAGACCCTAAACCCTGAATCTAAACCCTAAACCCCAAACCCTAAACCCTAAACACTAAAGCCTAAACCCTTAACCCTAAACACTAAACCCTAAACCCTAAAAACCCTACACCCTAAACCCTAAACCCTAACACCTTAACCCGAAACCCAAAACCCAAAACCCTGAACCCTAAACACTAAACTGTAAAACCCTAAACCCTAAACCCAAAAACTCAAAACCCTAAACCGTAAACCCTAAATCCTAAAACAGAAAACCCTAAACCCTAAACCCTAACCCTAAACCCTAAACCCTAAACCCTAAACCCCAAACCCTAAACCCTAAACCCCAAACCCTAAACCCAAAACCCTAAAACCTAAAACCGTAAACCGTAAACCCTAAACCCTAAGCCCTAAACACCAAACCCTAACCCTAAACCCTAAAACCTCAACACTAGACCCTAAACACTACACAATAAGCCCTAAACCTTAAACCCTAAACTCTAAATGCTAAAGTTTAAACCCTAAACCCTTAATGCTAAATCGTATACCGTGAACCCTAAACACTAAACCCTAAAACCATAAACCCTAAGCCTTAAACCTTGAACCTTGAACCCTAAACCCAAAACCCTAAAAAGTAAACCGTAAACCATAACCCCATGCTGACTCAAATATCGGAAACAAATCATACCATCGCTTCAGAAATTTTCAACAACCCAAAAAGTAAAATAAACTTTAAAGTTTGACAGAACCTAAACCCTAAACCCTAAACCCAAACCCAAAAACCTAAATCCTAAACCCTAAACCCTAAAACCCTAAACCCTAATGAAATTAGGATAGCTTCCTAAGAGGGGGGGTGAATTGGGAGTTTAAAAACTTTCTTTTTAATTCCTTTTAAGAATATTTAACTTCTTTTATTGTTTAACCAATTCTTTTACTTGTTTGTATATTTTGTCAAACACACAATAACTTGGTTTCTTTTATACAATCAACAACATAAGCACTTAAACAACTAAATCACCAAACAACCATTCAATCAACCACACTATCCAAACTAATCAAACATAATTTGAAAGCAAACAACCAAACCAAAATTAAGATATAGTAAGAAATTAGGACGGTTGTTTGTTTATGTATGCCTTATAAATATGAATCAAGCCTTGTAGTTGAATGATATGCTTGTTAAATAAAGTTGCTTCTTTTATATGATTTACAACCACACATCCACACTCTTCCCAAAATTCAGAATTCAAGTAAACTATCAGTTAATTTTCTTTGGGTGTTTTAACCAAGTAAAGTACTCCCGTATGGTTTCCGCAAAGTATGGTTTAACAAACATACTCCCTTTCAGTTTTCACAACCCAAATCAAAATTAAACGTTAAGTTTGTTTGATTTCCAAATATACGTAATGTATATGATTTCAAATTTAAACCATCCACGCAATACAAATATGCTGAAAATAAAAAGTAAGGAAAAGAGAGAGTGAGACATAGGAGTTCACGAGGTTTGGCTTCAACATAGCCTACGTCCTCGCATTTGGAAAAACCACCAAAGGATTCACTAAACTTGTTCCTTTACCAGGCGGAACAATACTTTTACACACTCCTTCAGAAGGCTAGAGCAGCACCTCTCTAAGCGATAATCTAGAAAACCTAGAATCGTCACAATCTACAAGAATATAATATAAATTCTGCGTACAAAAAATACTCTCAAAATTTAGAGCAGGTTGTACAAATTAAGATGTAAATTGTACTTAAAAAAAAATAAAGCAATTTAGAATATATGAAGCTCTAAAGTTTTTAGAAGTCACCAATGGTTCGTTTAAAAGAGAAATGGAATAGCAACCCGGAACCGAGTTTTGATATTTTCAATCTGCCAAAATAGCCTCTCGAGCAAAAGATGTGAGTAAAGAAGAACTTCAGGAAAATTTCAGCACAAGATGAATTTCAAATTTTATCTGATTTCTCTTTTTTCTTGTGTTTTCTCTATCATTTTTTTTTTATTACCCAAAGAGGTATTTATAGGCTTTTTCAAAGAATAATGTCCTCATTAAATTAGGTAGCATTAAATTATTGAAATAATTTTGAAATTCAAAATTTTTCAAAAAACAATTTTCTCATTTAATTAGGTAGTAATAAATTATTGAATTAATTTTGAAATTTAAAATTTTCTGAAGAACAATTTTCTCATTTAATTAAATTATTGAATTAATTTTGAAATTCAAAATTTTTCCAAGGAACAATTTCCTCATTTAATTAGGTAGCATTAAATTATTGAATTAACTTTGAAATTCAAAATTTTTCCAAAGAACAATTTCCTCATTTAATTAAATTATTGAACTAATTTTGAAATTCAAAATTTTTCCAAATAACAATTTCTACATTTTATTAAATTGTTGAATTAAAATCTTCTTTGCTTAATTAATCTTGGAATATTAACTTGTTTAACCTTGAAAAATATGTTCCAAGACTTAAACTAAAGTCTCTAAGTCTCTTTGCCTAATGAGCTTCAAAATGAAAAAAAAGAAAAAACATATTTTAAGCTCTTTTAACAAGATGTTTCTTAGTTTCTTTTTACTTATGAGAGCTTCACATATCTAACTAGCATTTGGCTTTGAAGTACTTACAACAGTT
The DNA here is from genome assembly GCF_029873635.1 of Malania oleifera. Taxonomy (NCBI): domain Eukaryota; kingdom Viridiplantae; phylum Streptophyta; class Magnoliopsida; order Santalales; family Ximeniaceae; genus Malania; species Malania oleifera. The sequence continues at coordinate 1,008 of NW_026651970.1, read as the reverse complement.
CTTCTAATTATGGTCTTCTTAAATTCTTTAGCCTCCTTCAGCCTTTTGAGGTTCACTTTTGACTCTGGGTTTGCTTGCCCTTAAATTTCTTCATTTGTCATTCATTGCCTTCAACATTCTGAGGAGCTTTCACTAGATTAACATTGAGCTTCAACCTATCAAGCTTGAGAGTTATTTACCTAAAACACATCACTTAATATCATATGTTAAAGCATCCTTCATTTTGTTATCATCAAAATAGGATTTAAAAGCCTAGTTAGGTCAACAATCCCCCCTTTTTTGATGATGACAAACGAGGAGCAAAAAATATGAATAAGCATAAAAAATCTCCCCCTTACAACTAGTATTATTCTACTCCCCCTTACAATAAGCATTATTTTAACAATTTGTAGATTCAAGATCAATCATGCTCATTGCTCAATTTTTCATTCTTATCGTGCTCAATATGCTCAAATATGATTTTTCACTATCATGCTATCATGCTAAAATATTATCATGTTCAACATGCTCAACATTTAATATCATGCTCTTAATCAAGCCAAATTTTTTGCTCCAAATACTACTCCCCCTTTTGACATCAATCAAAAAGGGTAAACATTTAAAAGAACATATGATCACACACTTCTCAATCATGTCAAAATTCAATATCATATTTCATATTAGGCATTCTTATTTCATATGTGTTGTGACATCTTGGAATTTTCAATCATGCATATGGTGCTCAACATTCATATTTGTGATTAAAAACTTAAAAAAAATTGGTCATGCATAATGCATCATTCAAATACCAAGATCATGAAAATATTATCAATGCTCATAATCATGTTGTATTGCTTAAAGATCAAGTGATATATTCATGGATACCAATATAGCACTTTGCTCTATTCATTATTGAAATTTATATGCATGCAGCTTTCGTCAGTACGATTTAATGCTTTTTCCTTTTTATCATGGGAGTCATAAGTCCATCGTGGGTCGAAGAATTTAACAATAAATGTGATGACTTAG
>NW_026651969.1:0-26008 GCF_029873635.1 Malania oleifera | reverse complement strand
AAGAAGAGGGGGAGAGTGGCAACGCGCAGAGAGAGTAGATGAGAAGAGACATCCACTCGAGGACGTGGAGCGGCGGAAAGGGAAGTCAAGAGGGGCGAGCGCAGAGGTGGACCGGTGCCTGGGGCAGTTGAAGCCGGGGTGGGAATGCGAGTCTGAGGCATCTTTTGGGGCGTGTTTGCATACACTGTCCCTGAGGTTCCTTTTCCCCGCCCCTATAGCGGCTGCTCCATCCCCCGCACCCGCCGCTAAAGTGGTGCTTGACTCCTTTCATATTCATTTATTTTCTCTCTTGTACATAGGAGTTTACACCACAAGAAAAAGATTAATTAATAGAATAAAAATTAATAATGATGAATCATGTTAACTATAAAATATTAATTGAAACTATAACTTTAACTAATAGAGGACACCACAATAATGTAAATTAATAAATAATGTAAATTATATAAATGTCTATTATTTTACTATTTATATTGTCTATAATAAAATAAATTATAATTATTGGTGCTGCCACATAATTAATGATATTATAAACATAAATAAGAATCATATATTATTTTACTTCAAATATGTTTTCTATTAATTAGAAGATAATAACAATAGATTACATTACCTAGAAAATATTATTTAAAACTATCAAGACAATATAATATTAATGTAAATTAATAATCGTTAATTTATTATTTATTATACTATATTCTTGTTAATAATTAAAAACAATGGCAAATTATGTTTGTTAAAAATTATTAGTTAAAGAAAATTTTAATTAATTAAATAATATTAATAATAAAAATTAATGATGATGGAAAGGTTCTTTTTTTTTTTTTAAACATTATAAGTTTATTGGGAATTCACCTATCCAATTTTATCATTATATATAATAGATTATTGTCAATCATAAAGCAAAGTATGATTCTTTTTGCTAATATAATTATTATTTCCATTACCTATCACTAAAGCTTATAAAACTCTCCTTTGGATGAACTTCTCTTTTAAAAAAAAATTAGTTTCTTTAAAATAAAATATTTTATTGTATGAGTACCCTTTACTTTTTTGTAAATATTATAAAATTATCATTTCATTAGTTATATTTCTTAAAATGATAAAAAAGCTTTCTTACCTACATTCAACAATTGTTTCTTCTTTCGAGTAGTTTTCTTTTTCAACAAAAGAGAGAGCATACAATACACACAATAATGTTGACAATATAAAAAGAAAAAAAAAACAATAATCTATATTATACGTTTCAACCAAAAAAAATATTTCACAAAAGTACCGATTTTGTTTCAAATAAAGAATGAATAAATAAGCACAATAATTTTTACTTAGTTTGATAGTGTATGTCTATTTTTAATGTTAAGATTGTACTTGTAAGCATAAATTTAAAATTCTTAATCTAAGTTCATGTGGATTTAGATATAATTTGAAATAAATACATATAAATATAAATTCAAATCTTCAACCAAATACAAGATAAAAACTGGGAGAAGAGTGAGACTGTGAGAAGTAGTAAAAAGTAAAGGACCCGATAAAACAACGCCCTTCATATCATATAGTCAACAAATAAGTTTAAAAATGATAGTTGGAAGATGGTGACATTTTTTGTGATTTTTTTTTTAGGTAAAAGAGGGCGGCACCTCCTTTCTTAATTTATTAATAACCCTCACTTATGGGGGAAGAATATTGTGATTATAGTGTGAAAACCACAAGGATGTGATGCCTCATAAAATTAATAAGTCATTTGGATGGTGTGATGCCTAATAAAATTAATAAGTCATTTGGATGGGCTCCCACACTTCTCATTCTACTGCATAATCTTGTAAGATGGAGTCAATTGTGGGGTTGTCGACAATGATATTTTTTGCTTTGAGATGGGAGACTAAGTGTTTTGATCTACTATTAGTCTTCCTCAATGTGGTTTCGGCGGAAGCATCTCAAAGGCACATTGGAACTCTGAATATTGAGTTTGTAATTTCAAGACATTACTCTTGAGAAGAAAAGTATTTTGAGAGAAAATATTGTCTCCAAAATAAGACGTCATGACATTTCAATTCACATGACAGATACATAAAACATCATACGTCAATTTAGGTTCACAAAAAATAAGATGGCTTCATGAATAAGGACGAAAGGAGTGCTTTGAAAAGTATTGCAAGAAAGGATTAATAATAAGGTTGGTTGAGAAGTGATTTTGGAAATTAGGCAGAACATCTGGGTGAATGAAAAATGAGAAAGGTCTTTAGACTTGGGTGTGTTGACTTGGGAGACATTTAATGCCCATTAAATCAAAGACAAGATAGGGAAAGAAAAAGAAAGTGTTATAAAAATTAAAAGCCTTTGGGTGGTTTAATTGTAGAAAATAATTTTTATTTTTATTTTAGATTTTTAAATTTATAAATTTTTTTTTTTTATTTTACATCATTTTTATAAAAAAACAGAAAAATATCAACAAATTTTGGCAGTCAATTTTTTCATCTAATTACTAATTTTAATTTTAATTTTAATTTTTGAAATATTTTACTCTTATAATTTTTCATAAATAATAAGGTTACGTTTAATTTGCATATTGCCTATTCCTGATTAAGATTAGATTAGTTAAAATAAATTAGTTTTACTCAATTTTTGCGTTGAGCAAACCAAATATAAGCCTAATTAAATAATAAAATATGTATAAGAGACATATTCTTGTTTCTTAAATTAAATGCAACTTGTTTCTGTTTCTTTTTATTTGACTAATTTTCCATATTATTATTATTATTTGCTTGTGAAGGAGTTTACTATATGTTTGATACATATGGTCCAAATGGAACAATACCAAATGAAATCGAATTTATCACTATTTTTGTCATGCTCTTCATTTAAAATTTTCATTTCATTCTATTTTTTTCGTTCAATTCTATTCTGTGAGTCTTGAATTTGAATTTAAGTGATGGTAAAATATCACGGTCCACATTTTACACTCCAAGCACAAGTATTTGGGATGTGCTCTTTCTAATTTTTACTTCTCATATCGAATTCTTATCTAAATTGAAATGGTGGTAGCTTTAAAACTCGAACCTTCACATTTAACCCCGAAAGAGATAGGGCAATGTCTTATGGCAGCTTTGTGGTCCATTACATAGAAAGGTTATGTGTTTCTTATGAACTTTAGGTGTAGTGGAAGTTTCCTTTAGTCTTATCTCCATCTAATTACTCATCTTATGGTTCCAGTCAACCATAAGATGAGTGTTTTCTCGTTAGAAAATTTCCTAGGGAAGTGTTTGGAATTTGTTTAAATTTTTTTAGAAAAAAATTAATATATTTCATATTATATTTTATTCAAACACACTAAATTTAAATTTAACATTCAAAATCTATGCTCCGATAGAGGGTAAATTCATACTTAAAGTTTAGGAATTTTTGTTAAAAAAACTCCTATTTCAAACTTTTTAAAAAAAAATAAAGTAAAAGTATAGATGCAAGACTGAATAGTTTAAAAATTGGGAAATTGCTTTGATAATATTTTTTTTCTCCAATTATGAAAATTTCTTCCTTCAAAATCATGTTCAGTCTGAAAACTTATTTGAATTTGAAAAAAGAAGGCAATACATACATCACACAACTTCTAAAAAAAAAAATTGTCAGTCCATGCAAAAATATGAAGAAAAAAAACATGTGTATATGCCCTTATTTGCACCTTCTGCATGCAAATTCCCTTTACTTTTGTTCCTGTTTTGTTTTGGGAAAAAAAAAAAAAAAGCATAGTAATTTTTACGTAGTTTGATAGTGTGTCAATTTTAATATTAAGATTATATTTAGAAGTATGAATTTCGAATCTTAAATTTTAGTTTATAATGAATTTAGATAAAATTAAAATGAACACATATAAATATAAATTCAAATCTTCTCCTAGATACAAGATAAAAATTGTGAGAAGAATAGAACTGTGAGAATAGTAAAAAGGAAAGGACCCGATAAAAACAATGCCCTTGATATCGTATACCCTACAAATAAGTTAAAAAAAGGTAAGATGGAAACATTGTTGTGATTGTAGTGTGACAACTACAAGTATGTGATGCCTTATGAAATTAATAAGCCACTTGGATGGGCTCCCACACTTCTGATCCGATCTACTTGCATAATCTTTTAAGGTGGACTTTGTTGGAGGGTTGTTGAAGCTGATATTTGTGCTTTCAGATGGGAGAATAAGTGTTTTGATCTGCTATGAGTCTTCATCAAAGTGATTTCGCAGAAGCATCTCTAAGAACTGATCTATGAGTTTGTCACTTATTAGATGCTTAATTCCAAGACGTTAATTTTGGGAAGAAAAGTATTTTTCGAGAAAATATTGCTTTTATGAGTGATATTGTAGAAGAGTCTACATCATATTGATACCTAAGTTACATATGACAATGATGGGGAGAATTTAAGGTGGCAAATTTCCTACCATGCACTTTAGGTGGGGTTATAGCAATAATGCCACGGCCCCCATGCGATGACAATTGACAATACTGCTAATAATAATGGTAAATAAGTAATTATTTGGTATTAGTATTCTTATTTTCATCACAATATAGTAAAATATAAATGACAATAATGCATATATCTGTTTGCCTTGTTATTTTTTAATATTTATTGTCTATTTGTGGAAAGGTATTCATCATTTGCCAATTGTTTAGTATTATTTTTATTTTAATACAAGAAAAAGTGAACCCAATGTGCTATATACATAAAGCTATTCTTATGTTACATAATAGATTCACGTACCATAAAATTATTCTATGAGTACCCTTAAAATGACAAAACACTTTCTTGCCCAGCACTCAACAGTTGTCTCTTCTTTCTAATAGCTTTTGTTTTCACTCTACAATGTTAAGTCCATGATGTTATGTGCCCATAAAGAATGAATAGGATGCCTCATGAATGAGGGGCAAAAGAAGTGAGAAGGGTTGGGCTAAGAGATACTTCCCAAATAGGGAATCCGAGGCGCAATTTGAAAAGTAGGGTGGGAAGGAAATAATAAGCTGGGTTGAGAAGGGGTTTGGGAAATAATGCAAAACAAGTTGGTGAAAGGGGGAAGAGAGAGGTCTTCGGACTTCGGAGGCATTTAATGCCAAAAAAAAAATTCAAGAGAAGATAGGGAAAGGGAAAGGGAAAGGGAAAGGGAAAGGGAAAGAGAGAGTGATAGAAATTAAGAGCTTTGGGTAGTTTAATATTATTATTTTTATTTTTTGAAGAATTTTACATCATTTTTGTGAAAAAAAAAATAGAAAATAATGACAACTTTTGGTTGTCAATTTTTTCTATCTTAATTTCTAATTACTAATAAATTAGTTGCAATAAATTAGTTTTAGTTATTTATATAAAAATATATGCTTTTGCCACACACCATATAATAATATGATGCTTTTTATGAATCCATAATAAGGAACAAATAATGGACTATTATTTGTTTTCAGAATGGAAATGTCTCTTTCTTGTTAGATGAAATAATAAGAAATATATAGGTAATATTGATTTTCTATATTTATCAATTTCTTATATTTCACAAATCGAACGTAACCTAAATAACAAAATATATGCAAGAGATTCTTGTTTCTCAAATTAAATACAACTGTCGCAACGTCCCAGAGTTGGGTCCAGAATGTTGAGGGATAATAGATATTAAAATTTGAATGGAATCGCCACTTACATATTTTTTTACCTTGGTGTGGTTAGAACACTCATTTACTATTCATTAATTGGTCTATAGACTATTCCTAGGCCAAGGAACTAGTAGTCTTAATTTGTTTTACCGAAATTGGAATCGGGAGTTTAGTTATGCGAGGGGAAGATACTAGCACCCCTACACACCTATTCTACAAATGGTACCTAATTAATTATAAATTATCCCTAAATTAAACTTAATGATCTTTAATTAATTCCTTTAAATAAACAAATAAGTAAATAAATAAACAAATAACATAAATTTAGAAAGGAAAATAAAAATTAAAGTGCTATTTAAGAATGTCTAATAAGACCTCCTAATGAGGGGATCTTGTTAGATAAACCTCCCCCCCACCCTCCCCTCCCCCTAAAAGAGTTGATACAGGTAAGGTCTGAAATATTTTTTTACCTTTTTTGAAATCATCACGACGCACCCACACAAAAACAATTAAAATCATCAAAAGTATCTTTGAAAACATTCCCAAATTTTTTAAAATCTTTGTGAAATTTTTTCTGAAACCTTTTTAAATATTTTTCTAAAATTTTCTAGGATTTTTAAAGATCTTTTTCTCTCTTTTTTTTCGGTATTTTTATTTTCCATTTTTTTATTCTAAGTCAAAATAAATCAAAATATTTTTCTTGATTTTGAAAATATTTTTTTCCAATTTTTCCTGGTTTTTTCATTTTTATGATTTTTCATTATTTTTCTTCAATTTAAAAAAAACCCAATAAAAAATAAATAAAGAAACTAAATGAATAAATATATTAAAAAATAGTTTAAAAAACATTAATTAATCAGTGTCCAAACATTCAGACTACTAACTTAGATTTACTTAGCCCCTAAGACCAAACTTAATCCAATTTAACCTAACTCACGGTAGGTAATTAAACCTGTTTGGACAATAATAAAATGCAAGAAAATCTCATCAAACACAATAAAAAATATTAAAAAAACTAAAAGAGAAATAGTGTACTTATCAGTTGGATTTTCTTCAATTTGACCATAAAAATATAGGCTTATTCGTGGATTTTAATACTTAAAGCCATTTTTGCAATGAAACTATTGTCTAAGGCACAAAACCAATGTTGAAAAAGCTCTAAATGAAAATCTGACTATCCAAAATGAAGAGCATGAGTCTTGTGCTGCTTTTCAAAATTTCAGTTCAATTGGACAAGAAATCATCATTCGATCATCTGTATCAAATTAACTGCGCAGGCACCACTAATCATGAAGCTACTGCTACAATGAGACTATTGTCCAAAGCACAAAACGAACGTTTTTGAGAGTTATGGTGTATTCCCAAAAGGAGGGGTGAATTGGCTATTTAAAAAATTCTTCCTAGGTCAGTTTATCCCTATTTCAATTCCACAATCAGTATAACACAACTTAGGATCTTTCTAAACAAGCATGAATCCCACAAATGATAATGTATGCAAATATTTAAAATAATTATAACATTCGGCACAAATTGAACATAAGCATACAAGTGTGGAAAGTAAAGTACGGAAATTAATTAGAGTAGGGAAGAGGGAGCACAAATACAAATTTTTTAATGAGATTTGGCATCTCTCGCCTACGTCCTCGGCTTGGGCAAACCACCCAAAGATTCCACTATCCGCTCCTTAAAATTGGGACGGAGCTTCCCGTTACAATCTGCTTCTTACCAGGGTGAAGCTTCCCTTTACAATCCACTTCTTACATGAGGCGTAGCTACCCCTTTACAATCCACTACTTACACAAGGCGTAGCTATCTCTTCCCGATTCACAACCCGAACCGTAAACACAAATGATATAAAATTTTGTGTACAAGTAAAATGTTTCTCAAATAAGCTAATATGTACGAATAAAATTCTTAATGCACTCTCAAATGATTTTTAAATGAACCTCGGTAGAGAATGATAAAACCTCTCAAAAATATTATACAATTAATTGGGTGAGAGAATGGAAAATGATTTTCTTTTCAAATGACCTTTAATAAATCAAGAAGTCTCTCAAGAAATTAATATATGAGTTAAAAAATATGCCTAAGGCTTTTTGTAATACTCAACAAGAATTTTTTTTCCAAAAATGATATATCAAAGAAAGAGTAGGAGAGTAAATTTCTTGAAGATTGACCTTTGAAAAGCATCAAATGGCAAGAAGGCTTTCAAGCAATATATATTGGTATAAACATATGCTCAAGCTCAAACCTTGCTTGTAAACCCCAAAAATAATCTCCCCAAAAAGATTTTCAAGAAGAAGAGTAGGAGAAATAAGTTTTGATCTTCAAAAATGGAGTATAAAATATGTTTGGAAAAGACAGAATATGTAAGAATGCTCCCAAATGGGTTTTCTAATGTTTTTCAAGCGGTTTAGGCTTGTATTTATAGGAAAAACCCATTACTAGCCATTTTATGACCGTTTGGGTATTAAAATATATTTTAATTTAAAAACTAATCGTTTTTCGGCTGTTGGGGTGCTTTCTACGTAGATACCCTTTGGTTTTTCAGACATAACTTTTTTTATACAACTCCAAATTGAACATTCTTGGTATGAACATAAAGTTAAAAGAAAATCCCACAACTTTTATGTTGAACACACTTTAAGATAAGAAGTTTTCAATAGATAAAATTACTCATCAATGAGATGAAAGAAACATGAAGGGAGTTTTTCTGCTGCGGACACCCCTCAGTATTTTGAACATAACTTTTTCTATACAACTCCAAATTGAATGTGATTGCTATCAACAGAAAGTTAAGAGAAAATTCCACAACTTTCATGTTGAATAATTTTCAAGATAAGGAGTTATTAATAGATAAAAATGCCATCAATGCGACAAAAGAAACATGAAGGGTTTTTTTTTTTTGAAAAAAAACTTGTTTTGGAGAAATGTTTTCATGAGAAGTTTATGCCCCTTAGGTCAATCTAAGGTCTTGGCCATTTTGTAAAATCTTCAATTCAAATCATATGTTTATGCATGCTCAAATTGAAACTTAATTACTATTACGACTTAAAGAATAAATAAAATCTTCATGTTTCTGCTCCTTAATACTCCATGGAATACCCAAAATTTGTACTCGATGAGGTACTCCTTAACTTCCATTTTACATCTCTTATTTGCGCCTTCTGCATCATAAATTTGTTCAAGGACTAAGCGCACAAGTGAGATGTTGTGGTTTGTCATAATCAAAATAGGAATCAGACTCAAAAAATTAATAATTTCTCCCCTTTTTATGATAACAAACACAAGAACAAAATTAGGATTGCCCGACAAGCCTCCCCCTTACAAAATGCATAATTTAAAATGATATTCAATAAAGTCCATATTCACACATAAAGACTTTATAAATTTCTAAGTTGAGCATTTGAGATCAGTTTAATTTAATGTGTAGTTTGTGTTGAAGTTGATTTAAAAAAATATTCAGTTAAGCAAATTTATCATTTTCCATTTTGTAATTAATAAAAGCAGGAGAACAAATGAATTTTAACTTTGCTTGTAGATCTTTTCCCCTTTTTGTCATCAGTAAAAGGGTAAAAAATATTTTTTTGAAAAGGAGAACATGTAAACTTACTCCCCTTTTGCCCTTGAATTTTAGAAATATCATGACAAAACGAATTGAAGAAGATTACAAAATATATGTCATAAATGTTTTTAAGCTCAAGGCAAAAAATAAGATATATCTTTTATAAAATCGGTTCTTGCCATAAAACATTCCCCTTTAATATTAACAATAAGTAATGGGGACAATGCTTGCAATATAATAATTTTAATCACTAAAGTTCAAGCAAGCAAAATTTTTCTGGTAGTCATTTAAGCACAAACATTTTATAAATTAACTAGAGAACTTCAACCATATAGATCCAAAAAGGTAATTTAGACAATTTAATCCTAGATCATATGGCTTGAAAAGAAGGCTGTGGCAAAATAACATATTTCAATGTAAGATTTTCAATAAAATCATCATATTCTAATGCACATGCCACAAAAGATTTCTAATCTAAGGTATAATGTTGGTGAGCATAACAAGATAGAAATTTAATATTAAGAGCTCTTCCTTCCTACATTCTAGGAACACAACCCGAAAATAGCTTACTATGGTTTTCCTGAAATCGTCACCCCAGGAAAAACACAGAAACTACCACGGAAGTCTTGCTTCTAGACTGTAGAACAAAACCTCAAATCATTTCCTAAACTCTGGTATTGTTCTTGCTGCACTCTAAAGTCTACGGAACCTAGCAACTTAGGCTCTGATACCAACTGTAACGACCTGCTCCTTTTTCACATATTTTTTTTTTATATATAAATAAATTATCATCACATCATACATTCCAATTCAGCAGGTTACAATCCATCTGGGCCCGTGGGCACCAGGGATATAACAAAACATACAGCAGAAGCCTACGCAGCAGAAAATATAAAATCATATACATCTCATCATAATGTGCATAACACATACTAGAGTCACTACAATTTCTATCTCACAGTATATACATCTCAAAAACGAAATCTAGGGACAATCCCCACAAAACCTAACTGTCCCTACCAAAAACTTACCCTTCCAAAGAGGGCAAACAACTGATCTAGATCAACGGGGCTTTTCCCGCTCTCCTATTAGGGGCTCCTGAAAAATGTATAAGATTTAGGGGTGAGACACCTCTCAGTAAGGGAAATAAACTAATACCAGTGTGTGACAACATGAGTATTCTGTGTTCTACATATACCATACATAACATATTCAATACTATTTATCAAATATGGGAAAACATATGCATATCAACACATAGCAGAATATACTGCATTTTCATAAACATATCTCATCTCATACACTAATAATAACATAAAACAATCCTGGTAGGTTAGCTGGCTGTTGTCATGTATTACCCCCACATGACTGGGTTGTGTGGCCCGAAGGCGGGACCTGACAATGGTTGGCCGACCACTGCCAAGTCAAACAGTAGTCTGTAGGTCCGATGGGTCTACCCAGACTGGTCCGTACACCAGGGGCGATAACAGCACACTTCTTAAAAATAACCACATCGACCATCCAATCTCACACCACTCCGTACAGCGGCGTTAACACAGATATCATGATCACAAGGACCATGGACACATAGCAACGGTACCGTGCAAGTGCTAGCTTAGACCAAGCCAACCAGGTTCTGATATCATATACATATACTAAAACCGTGATACATAAATATCTCATATCATTTATTTTCACATCAATCATATCATTTCACATATATACGTGTATCATGAAAATCATCGGCCCGTACGCCGGTATTACACATTTTAACATAGCACGGCCCGTACGCCGGCAAATCTCATAGCACAACCCGTACGCTGGCAAACCACATAGCACGGCCCGTACACCGGCAAATCACATAGCACAACCCGTATGCTGGCAAATCACACAGCACGGCCTATACGCCGGCAAATCTCATCCACATAGCACGGCCCATACGTCAGCAAATCACATATACATATAAAAATATCTTGGCTCGTTACCCAGTTTTCCATCATAGAAATTTATATCGTCCCCATTCCCAAAAAAAACAGTATTTCACAACATTTTTATACTCATGCCACACTAAACAAATTTTCTACGTATTCAACATATCATCATTTAAACAGTATTTTCCAAATATAAATCATATATATAAATATATTTATTTTTCTTGAAACCAGATGCTATATATATATACATACATTTTCTCAAAACAAAATAAGCTTAGTTTATCCCCTTACCTGATTCCTGAAAAGCCCCTAAGAAAATCTTCCCCGTACCCACAAGGTTCTCAACTCAACATCCTGAAAATGAAAACTCGCAGAATTAAAGTTTAGTATTTTCGTACGTACAACATTTTCTATAACTACCACTAAGTCAAATTCGACATAAAAAGTCTTACCTCAACTTAGGGATGATTCCCAACGTTCCCAATCAACACCTTGGAACTGAAAATTTCCAGTACTAAAGTTCAGTATTTTTACGCGTATATCACTTTCTTCAACTGCCAAAAATCCAAATATTGAATATAAAGCCTTACCTTGGATTTGGGATGAAATCCAACTTCGTTTCCTTGACGATCCACTCCAGCAGACTTGTAGAGAACTTCGCCAGGAGCATCGTGGTGGCTTCGGTTTGTCAATCCGGCGTAAAACTAGCCCGGAATGGAAGAGAGAGAGAGTCGTAGGAGAGAGGGAGAAGGGAGAGAGAGAGAGAGAGAGAGAGAGAGAGAAAGAGAATGAACTCAAAGCTTCTTAAAGAAGCTTGTGTTATTTTATATATATATATATATATATATGTATAATAGTAAACATTTATTAAAGTGTAGCTTCTTGAAGAAGCTTTTATACTTTATATATATATATATATATATATAGACACACACACACACACACACACACACACACACATATATATATATATATATACATATTTGTTCCTTATCATACTATTCATTTTACTTGTTAATTTAATTAATTAATTTTATTTTATTATTTTATTATTATTATATATATATATTTTCCCGGTTACTACATTCCTCCCCCCTTAAAAGAATTTCGTCCTCGAAATTTACTGTTTCCGTAAGTCGCCATCCTTTAATCGAGAAAAAGGGTCTACTCATTTTATTACCTACCCTCACTTATGGCGGAGGAATACCGTGGTTATATCTCGAGTCTTGGAAGATTACATATACAAAAGAAAACCATTCTCCCAAAACTAAAGTACTACACTATTCAACCATTACATGTACCTGCAACAGAAAACTACTTAACTATTTACATTTATTCACTCAGACTTCTTGAAATAAATGCGGATACCTCTACTTCATCTACTCCTTAGACTCCCAAGAAGCCTCTTCTACTGCATGATTCCTCCACAAGACTTTTACTTGAGGAATCGTCCTATTACGTAGCTCTTGCACTTTCCTATCCAGAATCTGTACTGGTACCTCCTCATATCTCAGTGAATCACTAAGCTCCAACTCATCATAATTGATGACATGAGAAGGGTCTGGGACATATTTCCTCAACATAGCAACATGAAATACGTTGTGAATCCTGGACAATACAGGTGGCAAAGCTAGCCTGTAGGCTACCGGTCCCACTTTATCTAGAATCTCAAATGGACCGATAAACCTAGGACTAAGTTTACCCTTCCTCCCAAATCGCATAACCCCTTTCATCGGAGCTATCTTCAAAAATACGTGATCACCTACGTCAAACTCTAAATTCCTGCGGCGATGGTCAGCATAACTCTTCTGTCAGCTCTGAGCTGCACTGATCCTATCCCTGATAAGACGAACTTTATCACACGCCTGCTGAACCAGCTCTGGTCCCACTACTCGCCGCTCACCCACTTCATCCCAAAACAAAGGAGAACGACATCTCCTACCGTACAGAGCCTCAAATGGTGCCATGCCAATGCTAGACTGATAACTGTTATTATACGCAAATTCTACTAATGGCATGAACTGAGTCCAACTACCCCCAAAGTCTAGTACACACCCTCTGAGCATGTCCTCTAATATCTGTATCGTCCTCTCAGTCTGCCCGTCTGACTGAGGATGGAATGCCGTACTAAACGATAACTGAGACCCCAGAGCCTCCTGCAGACTCCTCCAAAATCGTGATGTGAATCGTGGGTCTCGATCCGACACAATAGATACAGGCACCCCATGAGAACGTACTATCTCCTGAATGTAAATCTCCGCTAAACGGCTGAGGGAGTAGCTGATCTTGATGTGAATAAAGTGGGTGGTCTTCGTCAATCGATCAACAATCACCCAGATGGCATTATGACCATGTAACGCCGTCAGCAGTTCTGACACGAAGTCCATCGATATGTGATCCCACTTCCACTCCGGGATGAATAACGGCTGCAACTGCCTTGCCGGTCTCTAGTGCTCAGACTTTACCTGCTGGCACGTCAAACACTGCGCTACATACTCAGCAATCTCTCTCTTCATACCACCCCACCAGTATGACTCTCGTAGATCTCTGTACATCTTCATACTACCGGGATGAACTGTATACAAAGATCTGTGAGCCTCCTCTAGAATAGTCTTCCTGATCTCAGTATCGGCAGGAACACATAATCTGGAACGGAACTGCAAAGCTCCGTCATCTGCGATACTGAACTCCTCCCCCTGCCCACTCTGTACTCTGTCAATCACCTCCACTAGCTTTGGATCTTCCTTCTGGGCAGCTTTAATTCTCTCCTACAGGGTAGGCTGTACCACTAGGCTGGCAATACATACTGGGAGATCACTCTCCACCAACTCTATGCCGAGTCTCTCCAGATTCATTATGATCGGATGCTGGATCCCCATAGCCGCCAACACTGGCTCCCTGGATTTCCTGTTCAACGCATCAGCTACCACGTTTGCTTTCCCTGGGTGATAACTGATGGTACAATCAAAATCCTTAATCAGCTCCAACCACCTTCTCTGCCTCATATTTAGTTCTTTCTGCGTAAAGAAATACTTCAAACTTTTATGGTCAGAGAAGATCTCACACTGCTCACCGTACAGGTAATGCCTCCAAATCTTCAGTGCGTGTGACACTGCAGCCAACTCAAGATCATGGGTAGGGTAGTTCTTCTCATATTCTTTCAATTGCCTGGATGCATAAGCCACTACCCTGCCATGCTGCATTAATACACAGCCAAGTCCCTTCAAGGACGCATCACTGTAAATGGTATACCCTTCACCCCCACATGGGATGATCAACACTGGTGCTGTGACTAGTCTCTGCTTCAGCTCCTGAAAACTCTGCTCACAACTATCGTCCCACTCAAATCTAACATTCTTCCTCGTCAGTCGTGTCAAGGGCCCTGACAAAGCTGAGAATCCCTCAACAAAACGACGGTAATAGCCTGCTAGCCCCAAGAAACTCCTGATCTCGTGGACATTTCTCGGTCTAGCCCAATTCACTACAGCCTCAATCTTGCTAGGATCCATAGAAATACCTTCTCCAGATACAACATGCCCCAAGAACACGACCTTCTCCAGCCAAAATTCACATTTACTGAACTTGGCGTACAACTTCTTTTCCCGAAGTGTCTGCAAAACTTGCCTCAAGTGCGTCTCATGCTCCTCATAGTTCCTAGAATAGACCAGT
Organism: Malania oleifera; assembly: GCF_029873635.1. NCBI lineage: Eukaryota > Viridiplantae > Streptophyta > Magnoliopsida > Santalales > Ximeniaceae > Malania > Malania oleifera. The sequence goes on along the minus strand of NW_026651969.1, from coordinate 11,216 downwards.
ACATCATCAATAAAAACAACAACAAACTGGTCTAGGTATTGGTGGAAGACTCTATTCATCAAGTCCATAAATACCGCAGGAGCATTCGTCAAACCAAATGGCATCACTAGAAACTCGTAATGCCCATACCTAGGCCTGAAGGCCGTCTTTGAGACGTCTTCTGCTTTCACCTTCACCTGATGGTAGCCATATCTGAGTTCAATCTTCGAATACACCCGTGTACCCTGGAGCTGGTCAAACAAATCATCGATACGAGGTAGAGGATACCTATTCTTGATTGTCTCTTTATTTATCTCCCTATAATCTATACACATCCTCATAGTCCCGTCTTTCTTTTTCACAAATAAAACTGGAACTCCCCACGGAGATACACTGGGCCGTATGAAGCCCTTATCTAGCAAATCTTGCAACTGATTCTTCAATTCTGCTAACTCCACTGGCGCCATTCGATAAGGTACTTTAGAAATCGGCGCTGTACCGGGAGGTAGATCAATAGAGAAATCCACCTCATGGTCGGGTGGCAAGCCTGGTAACTCATCTGGAAAAACATCCACAAACTCCTTCACTACAAGCGTGCTAGCAAGTTTCGACTCATTCTCTGACATCTCTTTCACAGCCGCCATAAACCCCTGACAACCACTCAGTAGTAGTCTCCTGGCCTGAATAGCTGAAACTAGCTGAGGCGGGGATTGTACATGCGACCTTACAAACTTGAATTTTGCTTCCCCCGGGGGTCTAAATATCACCTCTCGTGCACGACAATCTATGCTGGCAAAATTAGCTGCTAGCCAATCCATGCCAAATATAACGTCAAGCCCATGCATGTCTAACACTATCAAATCAGCAGACAATGTTTTCCCCTGAATCTCTACTGGGCAGTCGCGGAGTACCCTACCACACCTCACTACCGACCCAGTCGGTGTAGATACCAACAGTTCAACATCTAATGATTGTGTTTCAGCCTCACATAATTTAATACACCCCAAGGACACAAACGAGTGTGTAGCTCCTGAATCAAATAATGCAATAACTTTAAAAGAAAGCATAATGACCATACCTGTCACCACGTCACCTGACGCCTCAGCCTCACCCGGTGTCAGAGTAAACACCTTGGCTGGAGCCGTATTCCTCTGCTGGCCCCCCCGTGGTGCCTGATAACCTCCCCGGTATGGTCTATGAGGTGGAACTGCATCTGGTGGAGTAGGGCAGTCTCGTACCATGTGCCCCGATCTACCGCAGCGATAGCACACCGGAGCTGCATCTGGCGGGGTAGGACAATCTCGCACTATATGTCCCGATCTACCGCAGCGGTAGCACACTACACCACCAGCTCGACACTCTCCCCAGTGCCTCCTACCACAAGTCTGACAAACTGGAGGACCCTGCCCTGTCTGCACCTGGCGTCCTCCTGTCTCTTGTCTCTGCCCTCTACCATGATTACCTCTCCTCCACTGACCCAGCCTGTGACCCTGCTAGTAGCTCGTAGATGCAGATCTCTTCCTCTGTCCCTGCTCATCTGCATCAAGACGCTTACCAATTTCTTCCAAGGCCGCCCTGTCGACCAACTCAACGAAGTCCTGGATCCGCAGCACCACCACCTGCCTAAATATACTCCGCCTTAAGCCTCTTTCAAACTGCCTCGCCTTCTTCACCTCATCAGGAACAATGTATGGGGCGAATCGAGAGAGCTCGATAAAACGTGCTGCATACTGCTGGACAGATAGCTGTCCCTGCTTCAGACTCAGGAACTCTGCTACCTTAGCCTCCCTCACAGTAGCTGGAAAATATCTGTCAAAGAACAGATCTTTAAACCGGTCCTATGTCATAGCTATTGGAGTCACCCTCTGCTGCTCTAATAGTCTCACCGCAGTCCACCACCTCTCAACCTCTCCTGTCAATTTATAAGTGGCAAAGAGGATCCTCTGTTCCTCAGTACATTGCAGCATAGCCAAGATTTTCTCAATCTCCTCCATCCAGTTCTCAGCGGCTACAGGATCAACTCCACCTGAGAACGCCGGAGGATTCATCTTTGTAAATTTCTCTATAGTGCACCCATGGCCTGTAGATGGACCACTCTGCTCCCTCGAGCTCCTAGCAATCTCAGCCATAACTTGCTGAGCCACGCTACGTAATACCGCATCAGAGTCGGTCCTAGCTGCACCTGATGGTCCTGCTCCATCACTGCCACTCGCACGGGCACTATTTCCTTCTGGATCCATCCTGGAAAATAGCAGTTTCAATTCAGTAATCCTATCCTCATAATTTACCCACCTATCCTCACCACTCATCTCAACATTTCTAACTCATTGTTAATCCCCAGTCCTACATCCTAGGAACACAACCCGACAATAGCTTACTATGGTTTTCCTGAAATCGTCACCCCAGGAAAAACACAGAAACTACCACGGAAGTCCTGCTTCTAGACTGTAGAACAAAACCTCAAATCATTTCCTAAACTCTGGTATTGTTCTTGCTGCACTCTAAAGTCTACAGAACCTAGCAACCTAGGCTCTGATACCAACTGTAACGACCTGCTCCTTTTTCACATATATTTTTTTTTATATAAATAAATTATCATCACATCATACATTCCAACTCAGCAGGTCACAATCCATCTGGGCCCGTGGGCACCAGGGATATAACAAAACATACAGCAGAAGCCTACGCAGCAGAAAGTATAAAATCATATACATCTCATCATAATGTGCATAACACATACCAGAGTCACTACAATTTCTATCTCACAGTATATACATCTCAAAAACGAAATCTAGGGACAATCCCCCACAAAACCTAACTGTCCCTACCAAAAACTTACCCTTCCAAAGAGGGCAAACAACTAATCTAGATCAGCGGGGCTTTTCTCGCTCTCCTATCAGGGGCTCCTAAAAAATGTATAAGATTTAGGGGTGAGACACCTCTCAGTAAGGGAAATAAACTAATACCAGTGTGTGGCAACATGAGTATTCTGTGTTCTACATATACCATACATAACATATTCAATACTGTTTATCAAATATGGGAAAACATATGCATATCAACACATAGCAGAATATACTGCATTTTCATAAACATATCTCATCTCATACACTAATAATAACATAAAACAATCCTGGTAGGTTAGCTGGCTGTTGTCATGTATTACCCCCATATGACTGGGTTGTGTGGCCCGAAGGCGGGACCTGACAATGGTTGGCCGACCACTGCCAAGTCAAACAGTAGTCTGTAGGTCCGATGGGTCTACCCAGACTGGTCCGTATACCAGGGGCGATAACAGCACACTTCTTGAAAATAACCACATCGACCATCTAATCTCACACCACTCCGTACAGCGGCGTTAACATAGATATCATGATCACGAGGACCATGGACACATAGCAACGGTACCGTGCAAGTGCTAGCCTAGACCAAGCCAACCAGGTTCTGATATCATATACATATACTAAAACCGTGATACATAAATATCTCATATCATTTATTTTCACATCAATCATATCATTTCACATATATACGTGTATCATGAAAATCATCGGCCCGTACGCCGGTATTACACATTTTAACATAGCACAGCCCGTACGCCGGCAAATCACATAGCACAGCCCGTACGCTGGCAAACCACATAGCACGGCCCGTAAGCCGGAAAATCACATAGCACAGCCCGTATGCTGGCAAATCACACAGCACGCCCCCTACGCCGGCAAATCTCTTCCACATAGCACGGCCCATACGTCGGCAAATTACATATACATATAAAAATATCTCGGCCCGTACGCCGGTTTTCCATCATAGAAATCCATATCGTCCCCATTCCAAAAAAAAACAGTATTTCACAACATTTTTATACTCATGCCACACTAAACAAATTTTCTACGTATTCAACATATCATCATTTAAACAGTATTTTCCAAATATAAATCATATATATAAATATATTTATTTTTCCTAAAACCAGATGCTATATATATATACATACATTTTCTCAAAATAAAACAAGCTTAGTTTATCCCCTTACCTGATTCCTGAAAAGCCCCTAAGAAAATCTTCCCCGTACCCACAAGGTTCTCAACTCAACACCCTGAAAATGAAAACTCGCAGAATTAAAGTTTAGTATTTTCGTACGTACAACATTTTCTATAGCTACCACTAAGTCAAATTCGACTTAAAAAGTCTTACCTAAACTTAGGGATGATTCCCAACGTTCCCAATCAACACCTTGGAACTGAAAATTTCCAGTATTAAAGTTCAGTATTTTTACGCGTATATCACTTTCTTCAACTGCCAAAAATCCAAATATTGAATATAAAGTCTTACCTTGGATTTGGGATGAAATCCAACTTCGTTTCCCTGACGATCCACTCCGGCAGACTTGTACAGAACTTCGCCAGGAGCGTCGTGGTGGCTTCGGTTTGTCGATCCGGCGTAAAACTAGCCCGGAATCGAAGAGAGAGAGAGTCGTAGGAGAGAGGGAGAAGAGAGATAGAGAGAGAGAGAGAGAGAGAGACAATGAACTCAAAGCTTCTTAAAGAAGCTTGTGTTATTTTATTAAAGTGTAGCTTCTTGAAGAAGCTTTTATACTTTATATATATATATACACACACACACACACACACACACACACACACACACATATATATATATATATATATTTGTTCCTTATCATACTATTCATTTTACTTGTTAATTTAATTAATTAATTTTATTTTATTATTTTACTATTATTATATATATATTTTTTTTCCCAGTTACTACAATCACATTTAAGCATTCATATAGCATTAAACTCATTTAACAAATGAAGACATGTTTGTCCATTTGGAAGTGGATTTATTTGAGCAAGCTATAACCAATATTATCATATTTTGTCCAAGCATTATGATATGTTAACGTTAAACAAATAGATTAGACTTATCACACAAAATTTTCATATTGGCTTACTTTTCAATAGTTCTTAGTATAATAGTGAATGTGTATACTAAGACTAGACATTTACGCACTATTCACTAATTAATTATCACTACCACTTTTAGACAAATTCTAAAAACTAAGGAAAAGACAATTTATGTAATTTCTTTTGGAACCCATTTTTCCTTGGTTTCTAAGGGGTTGATTTTCTTAATAACCCATTCTTCTTTGAGTCTTGGAGGGTTAAAACTCGGCATTTCTTTGTCTCTGCAGACTTGTTTGGGTTTCACACATTTTCTTTTGAAAGGACAATCAAATTTGATATGACCCTTATTTTTGCATAAAAAGCACGTGGTGTGAGCATATGAACTGGAGGAGGTACTAGCATAACGTTTAAATGCTCTTACAAAGCACCTCATGTATAGGTTATTTTTCTTTCTATTTTCAATGTCATTAAAACCTATACCTTCCTTATCTAAGGTCATCTTTTGAGAACCTAAGAGCTTGCCAAAATTTTCTTTACCCCTAGTAAATGTGTGAATGATCATAGATTGGTCCTCTACTTTTCTTTCTAGGCTTATCATTTTTAAATCTTTTAAGCTTTTGCAAACTACTTGCAATTTTACGAACTCTTTTAGTCATGGTGTTTTGATTTCCACTCAAGTTCAAAAATAAGAAGATCCTTTGTATTATCACTAAAAATTTGGGATATTAAGACTTTTAGCTCTTTTTCCAATTTTTCATTTTTCTTTTCTAATCTCATGATTTTCAAATCTTTTTCCTTATTAACAAGAATTTTAGATTCTAGTTCTTTCAATGATGTCTTATTCTTGTTTTCTAATTCCTTAATTTCAACTTCCTTTTCAACCTTTTCCTTCTTTGGGATAGTATAAGATTCTTTTAAATCAACTATTTGTTTTGTTAAAATTTTAATTTCATTTTTCAAAAATATTTTCTTTTTAGATAATTTTATTAGAATCTTATGAGCCTTAATAAATCCCTCTTGTAAATCCTTATAAAATGACATGCTATCATCACTCCAAATCCATCACATGATTCACTAGAATTTTCACAAGATAAATCGCAATAATTAGTGCATAAATTATTTAAAGAAATAGAAGGAGAGGAATGTACCTCTTCATCGGTTAGACCAATAAAGCAAGCATTTTCTCCTTCTTGGTTTTTTCAGCTTGAAGCATCTGGAGTAGTAGTTACATTCTCCTCGATCTCTCTTTATCTCCCATTGAGTTCATCCCATATCTCCTTTGCACTTAAGCATATTATGATTTCCTTAAAAATGTTAGCATCTAAAGCTCAATAAATCATGTTCAAAGCACTTGAATTAATTTGCAATAAATTCATATCATGCTCATTTAGCCCATTCTCTAATTTGGGAATTTTAATATTATCAACAATTTTCATAGGCACAAAATTCCCTTGAATTATTATTCTCCAAGCCCTCCAATCCACAGATTTGATAAAAACACTCATTTTTAATTTCCAAATAGTAAAATTTTCACCACAAAAAATTGGAGGCCTAGAACAAGATTTTCCCTCACAAAATAGGGATACACCAACTTGAGTCATCGCAATCTTTAAAAAATGCGTTTAAGCTTTTTATAACAAGGCTCTCATACCAATTGAGAGTTATGGTGTATTCCCAAGAGGGAGGTGAATTGGGTATTTAAAAAATTCTTCCTAGGTCAATTTATCCCTATTTTAATTCTTCAATCAGTATAACACAACCTAGGGTCTTTCTAAACAAGCATAAATCTCACAAATAATAATGTATGCAAATGTTTAAAATAATTATAACATTCAGCATAAATTGAACATAAGCATACAAGTGCAAAAAGTAAAGTGCAGAAATTAAATAGAGTAGGGAAGATGGAGCACAAACATAAAGTTTTTAACAAGGTTTGGCAACTCCTGCCTACGTCCTCGCCTTGGACAAACCACCCAAGGATTCCACTATCTGCTCCTCAAAACTGGTACGGAGCTTCCTGTTCCAATCCATTTCTTACTAGGGTGAAGCTTCTCTTTACAATCAGCTTCTCACACAAGGTGTAACTACCCCTTTACAATCCGCTACTTACACAAGGCATAGCTACCTCTTCCCGATTCACAACCTGAACCGTAAATACAAATGATATGGAATTTTGCGTACAAGTAAAATGCTTCTCAAATAAGCTGATTTGTACATATAAAATTCTTAATGCACTCTCAAATGATTTTCAAATGAAACTCGGCAGAGTATGATAAAATCTCTCAAAAATATTTTGCATTTAATTGAGTGAGAGAATGGAAAATGATTTTCTTTTCAAATGACCTTTGATAAATCAAGAAGTCTCTCAAGCAATTAATATATGAGTTGAAATATGCTCAAGGCGTTTTGTAATATTCAACAAGAATTTTTTCCAAAAATGATATTTCAAAGAAAGAGTAGGAGAGTGAATTTCTTGAAAATTGACCTTTGAAAAGCATCGAATGGCAAGAAGGCTTTCAAACAATATATATTGGTATAAATGTATGATCAAACTCAAACCTTGCTTATAAACTGAAAAATAATCCCCTAAAAAAAATTTTTTAAGAAGAAGAGTAGGAGAAATAAGTTTTAATCTTCAAAAATGGAGTATAAAATATGTTTGGGAAAGACAGAATATGTAAGAATGCTCCCAAATGATTTTTCTAACGTTTTTCAAGTGGTTTAGGCTTGTATTTATAGGGAAAACCCATTACTAGCCACTTTATGACCACTTGGGTATTAAAATATAATTTAATTTGAAAACTAGCCATTTTTCTGGCAATTGGGGCGCTTTTTGCGCGGACACCCTTCGGTTTTTTGGACATAAAGTTTTATATAAAACTCCAAATTAGACGTTCTTAGTATCAACAGGAAGCTAAGAGAAAATACCACACTTTTCATGTTGAACATTTTTTAAGATAAGGAGCTTTCGATAGAGAAACTTGCTCATCAATGAGACGAAAGAAACATGAAGGGAATTTTTCTACTGCGCACACCCTTCAGTATTTTGAACATAACATTTTCTGTACAACTTCAAATTGAACGTGCTTGGTATCAACAAAAAGTTAAGAGAAAATCTCACAACTTTCATGTTTAACATTGTTTAAGATAAGGAGTTATTGAGAGAAAAAAGTGTTCATCAATGCGATGGAAGAAACATGAAAGGGTTTTTTTCTAAAAAAAAAACTTGTTTTGGAAAAATGTTTTTATGGGAAGTTCATGCCCCTTAGGTCAATCTAAGGTCTTGGTCATTTTGTGAAAGTTTCAATTCAAATCATATGATTATGCATGCCCAAATTGAAACCTAATTACTATTACAACTTAAAGAATAAATAAAATCTTCATGCTTCTACTCTGTAATACTCCATGGAATACGCCAAAATTTGTGCTCGATTAGGTACTCCTTGACTTCCATTTTACATCCCTTATTTGCGCCTTCTGCATCATAAATTTGTTCGAAGATTAAACGCACAAATGAGATGTTGTGGTTTGTCATAATCAAAATAGGAATTGGACTCAAAAAGTCAACAGTTTTAAAGCTCCAAATAACAAAAAGAAAGGTGAGTCATATACAACTTTTAAATATTGCAACTCAATTGGACTAAAAATCACCACCTAATCATCTAGATCAAGTTAATTGTGCTGGCACCTCCAATCTTGAAGTCGTTGTTGCAATGAAGCTATTGTCTAAGGCACAAAAGCAAAGTTTTGAAGCTCGATCTAAATAAAAATCTAACCAATCATAATTAAGAAGGGTGAGTCGTATAGAGCTTGTAAATATTGCAACTCAATCGGACAAGAAATTGTCATTCGATCATCTATATCAAGTTGACTGCGCAGACACCTCTAATGTTGAAGCTGCTGCTGCAATGAGGCTACTATCCTAAGCCCCAAAACCAAAGTTTCCAAGCTATAAATTACTATCATACCATCCAAAATGAAGTCGGATGAGTCAAACACCATCTTTCAAAATTTCAGCTCAATCAGACATATAATCACCATCCGATCGTTTAAGTCAAATCGACTGCGCAGGAATCTCCAATCCTAAATTTTCAGTAGAAAAAAAAATACTTTTTTTTCCCTCACTTTTTCTTAGCACAAAGTTCTCTTTTTTCCTCCTATCTTCTTGTGTTTCTCCCTTCATTCTCTTTGAGACCTCTATTTATAGGTTTGGGAAGGTAATTTGAATTCAATTTGATTGATCAATTAGATTTTAAAACAAATTTTTAATTTGTTTTAATCAAAATTTTAATTCCAAAGTAAACTCCCAATCACCACTTAGTTTATTCTTGATTCTTCTTTGTAAGTTTGAATTGCTCAATCAAATTATCAATTTGCTTTAATAAAAAATTTCAATTGCAAAGTTAACTCACAATCACCACTTAGTTTATTCTTGATTTTTCTTTACAAGTTTAAATTGCTTAATCAAATTACCAATTTGATTTAATAAAAAATTTCAATTGCAAAGCTAACTCCCAATCACCACTTATTTTTTATTTTTGCACATTTTTCACATTATATATTTGAAAATGATTTGCAAGTTGAAGACTAATTGGTCCACTTCCATTCATTTTTTTTTTCCAATGTAAAAATGTATTTTCCTCTTCTCTACATTTTTTTTATTTTTTTTATGTATTTTTTTGTATGAAATAAAAAAATATATTTTTTTATATTTTTTCCTTTGTTTTTATAATTTAAGACCCTCTGACAAATTGGGATGTTTGCAACAACAATTCAATAAACAATAAAATTTCAAGGGAAAATGAAAAATCAAATATGATTTAGAAATGTCTAATAAGACCTCCAAATGAGGAGATTTTATTAGATAAACTCTCTTAGAACTGATATATGCGAGATTTGAAACACATTTTTATCATTTTTTATTATAAAAAAATAATAAGTCAAAAACAATATTAATGATAAAAATGTCAAAATAATAATAATAATAATAATAATAATTATTATTATTATTATTTTAAGGATAATAATAATTTTAAAAATAATAATAACTACTACTATCTCAATGTCCCAGAGAAGGGGTCCAGGATAGCGATAGGTGATAAAAATACTTATGGTTAATGGAATCGTCACTAACCTATTATTTAGTTAGGTGAGGTTAATTCACCTAATTACTATTCATTGATTGATTTCTAAACTAATCCTAAAACCAAGGAATCAATAATCTCGATTTGCTTTTATCAAAATTAGGATGAGGAATATAATTATGTGAAGAGAAGGTATTAGTAGCTCCTAAACACTCGTTCTACGAACGGTACTTAATTAGCTATGAATTTGCCCAAACTGAATTAGATGGTCCTTAACTAACTCCTAAACAAATAAAATAATAAACGCAAATAAAGAAAAAATGGTAAGCACCTCATCATTCATTAGAAGAACGAGAAATTAACACGTACCTCTTCTTGTTGAAGTTAACGAAAGGAGAGAGGGACACAGGGACTATACTACAGATTGACAAACCATAAATTTATTCTGAGTACCCTTAAAATGACAAAACACTTTCTTGCCTAGCATTCAACAGCTGTCTCTTCTTTCTAATAGCTTTTGTTTTCACTTTACAACATAAGCCATGACGTTACATGCCCATAAAGAATGAATAGGAAGCCTCATGAATGGGGTCAAGGAAGTGAGAAGGGTTGGGCTAAGATACACTTCCCAGCTGGGGAATCTGAGGCGCAGTTTGAAAAGTAGGGTGGGGAAGAATTAATAAACTGTTGAGAAAGGGTTTTTGGAAATTTCGCAGAATCCAAAACAAGTTGGTGAAAGGGAGAAGAGAGAGGTCTTCGGACTTGGGAGGGCATTTAATGCCCAAAAATATTCAAGAGAAGATAGGGAAAAGGAAAAGAAAGAGTGATAGAAATTAAGAGCCTTCGGGTAGTTTAATATTTTTTATTTTTATTTTGTGAAGAATTTTACATCATTTCTGTAAAAAAAAATAAAAAATAATAGCAAATTTTTGTTGTCAATTTTTTCGATCTTAATTTCTAATTTTAATTGTATTTTTTAATCATATAAATTTTGATAAATAATAAAGTTACATTTGATTTCCATACTGCCAATTCCTAATTACAGAAAGATTAGAGCTTGCACCTAATTAGTTTTTAACTAGTTAATAACCAAAATAATACATCCAAATATAAACATGAAATATAGAAAATTAAAAAAAATACAATTCCCGTCCCCCTTTTCCCTCCCCTACCCCTCCCCCATCCCCGGCCCCCTGTCCCCCGCTGTGGAGTTATCAATATCTCTTCCCAATCTCCAAAATTCA